>NC_056758.1:6897500-7150000 GCF_018687715.1 Carya illinoinensis | reverse complement strand
ATTTATGCTATTTCAGACAGCTCATGGGTAAGTCCAGTGCAAGTTGTATCAAAGAAGGGTGGAATGACGGTGGTGAAAAATGACAATAATGAGTTCATTTCTACAACAACGGTCACAGGATGGCGTGTATGCATGGATTATCGCAAGTTGAATAAAGCAACAAGGAAGGATCATTTTCCACTTCCATTCATTGATCAAATGTTGGATCGATTGGCTGGGTACTCCTACTATTGTTTTTTGGATGGTTATTTGGGGTATAATCAGATTGCTATAGCTCCTGAAGATCAAGAGAAAACTACATTCACATGCTCCTATGGAACGTTTGCTTTTAGGAGGATACCCTTTAGATTGTGCAACACCCCTGCGACATTTCAACGTTGCATGATGGCTATCTTTTCTGATATGGTGGAAGATATAATGGAAGTTTTCATGGATGATTTTTCAATTTTTGGTACATCTTTTGATCATTGTTTGCATAACTTAGCTCTTGTTTTGCAGAAATGTGAAGATAAGAATCTAGTCCTGAACTGGGAGAAGTGTCATTTCATGGTTCAAGAAGGGATCGTGCTTGGCCATAGAGTGTCATCTAAAGGAATTGAGGTGGATCGAGCCAAAATTACAACCATAGAGAAACTACCACCTCCAAAGAATGTGAAGGGAATCAGAAGTTTTCTGGGACATACGGGATTTTATAGAAGATTTATCAAGCATTTTTCTAAACTCTCTAAACCTTTATGTAATCTTCTTGAGAAAAATTCTACATTTGACTTTGATGTTGTTTGTTTGCAGGCCTTTAATGCACTCAAGGAGAAACTAATTTCAGCACTAATTGTGATTGTGCCTGATTGGAGTCAACATTTTGAAGTTATGTGCGATGCAAGTGACTTTGCAATTGGAGCAATGTTAAGGCAAAGGCGAGACAAGCTGTTTAGAGCCATCTATTATGCAAGCCGGACATTGAATGAAGCTCAATTGAATTATACGACAACTGAGAAGGAGATGCTTGCTGTGGTGTTTGCTTGTGACAAATTTCGGTCTTATCTCATTGGTACAAAGGTGATAGTGTTCACTGATCATGCAGCACTTTGCTATTTGTTTGGCAAGAAGGATGCTAAGCCTAGGCTAATTCGTTGGATCCTACTTCTTCAAGAATTTGATTTGGAGATTCGAGACAAAAAAGGAAGTGAAAATTTAGTGGCTGACCATCTCTCTCGGTTAGAGCAAGAGGAAGAAAAAACAGATTCAATGGTCCAAGAGGCATTCCCTGATGAGCAGTTGTTTGCATGTGAGATCAAGTTTTCATGGTATGCTGATATTGTTAACTACCTAGCTTGTAAAGTTTTACCACCTGATCTTACTTACCATCAACGTAAGAAGTTCTTGCATGATGTGAATTATTATCTTTGGGATGAGCCTTTATTGTTTAAAAGATGCCCTGATCAAATCATTAGAAGATGTGTGCCAGAAGAAGAGATGCAAGACATCCTCCGTAATTGCCATTCATCATCATATGGAGGACACTTTGGAGCCACCTGTATAGTAGCTAAGGTACTTCAAAGTGGGTTCTTTTGGCCTTCTATTTTTCGTGATAGTTACACTTTGGTGAAAACTTGTAACCGGTGCCAACGTATGGGAAATATTTCGAGGCGTCATGAGATACCACTGAAAGGTATCTTAGAAGTTGAGTTGTTTGATGTTTGGGGAATAGATTTTATGGGGCATTTTCCTCATTCTTTTGATTTTGCCTATATCTTATTAGCAGTTGACTATGTGTCAAAATGGGTGGAAACAATTGCTACAACAACAAATGATGCAAAGGTAGTGCTCAAATTTCTGTACAAGAATATATTCACAAGATTTGGCACTCCACGAGCTATTATTAGTGATGAAAGGACTCACTTTTGAAACAACTTGTTTGAAAATCTTCTTTCTAAATATGGTGTAAAGCACAAGATAGCACTTGCTTACCATACTCAAACTAATGGCCAAGCTGAAATTTTAAATAGAGAAATCAAGAACATCCTTGAAAAGACGATCAAAACTAATAGAAAGGACTGGATAAGCTTTATGATGCTTTGTGGGCATACCGTACAGCCTTTAAAATGCCTATCGGGATGTCTCCATACCGATTAGTGTTTGGAAAGGCATGTCATCTTCCTGTGGAGTTGGAGCATAGAGCTTATTGGGTTGTAAAAAAGTTTAACTTTGATTTGAAGGTAGTAGGTGAAAAGCGACTTCTTCAATTGAATGAGATGAAAGAGTTCCGGAATGATGCATATGAAAATGCAAAGATCTATAAAGAAAGGACGAAGAAGTGGCATGACAAACATATTCTTAGGCGAGAGTTTGCTCCAGGACAACAAGTTTTACTCTTCAATTCACGACTCAAACTCTTTCCAGGAAAGTTGAAATCAAGATGGACAGGTCCTTATACAATTCATGAAGTTTTCTCTTTTGGAGCAGTAGATTTGAAGGACAAGACAGGGAATATTTTTAGAGTTAATGGTTAGAGATTAAAGCACTACTATGGAGAACAAATGGAGAGGAACTATGCATTTATTCCTCTTGGAGATCCTAATTGATGATGATTGAAAAGTCTAGCTGTAGACTTTAAAACAAGCGCTTATGGGAGGCAACCCATAGATCTTTCTTTCATGCTTTCATTTATTTTATTATCTTTATTTATTTAGTTTTAATAAATTAGTTTTTGATGCAGGTTTATTTAGCATGAATAAAGAGCTGAAAAATTATAAACTTCGGAAGATTCATCATGCAACTAGGGAAGTTCCTTTTATTTCTTCAATCCTTTTTACTTTTACATTACAATGAGGACATTGTTTAGTTTAACTTTGGGGGTGTAAACTCCTATAGTCATTTGATCCTCTTGGTTTCTAAGTCTTGGGTTGTTGATGGGTTGTTTGATTCTCTTACCAAGCATGCATTGGAGTAAGATGGAATTCTCTATGACTCTAAAATTTGTGATTGAAGATGGTTTTGAGAAAAATTTTCAAAAATTTCTTTTATGTTAAGTGGAGTTTTGTGGACACTTTGGTTTAAATCTTTGACCTTGAACATAATTGAGCACATAGTCGTTTTTCTCTTATTCCATTTTGCTTATGAAGAGAAGAAGTTGAATTAATTGAAAGAGGAAAGTTCGATTTTGCTTTGCTCTAGAATCCGTTGATGGGTCCTTGAGGCGAAATCCTAGTTGAGACCAAATATTAGAGAAATGATCTAGGCATTTTTTTGGCATAACCAAAAAAGCTTTCCCAG
Source organism: Carya illinoinensis (assembly GCF_018687715.1). Taxonomy (NCBI): domain Eukaryota; kingdom Viridiplantae; phylum Streptophyta; class Magnoliopsida; order Fagales; family Juglandaceae; genus Carya; species Carya illinoinensis. Next base: position 7,146,727 of record NC_056758.1, on the reverse strand, counting down.
CCGTCCTAAATATCATGCCATCATTACATGGTGTGTTTCCATAGTCAACCCCCTTGAGCCTTCATAAGCCTTTATTTATTCTTTGAACTACATAAATCATGCTCGCTCTAAGCCTGAAAAACAATGAATCTACCTTTGATAGTTTGAGAAAATACTTTGGTGGAGAGTTACATTTAAAAGAGAAAATTGGTTTCATGATGAACCGTATTATGTTTGCTCTGTTTGATCAAAGAAGAAGAAGAAGAAAGAAGAAGAAAGATAGTAAAAGTGAAAAAAAAAACAAAAAAACAAAAGAGAAAGAAGTCACTAAGCGGAGTATGTATCACCTCAGATTTGGTTAAAGGAATTGTTGGTATTGCTTCAGTGATTACAGCAACAATAATGCCACAAGTATGAGCATATTGCCAAAAAAGAGCTATGATTTGAATCATGTGGGTATCTCTTTTAGTGTTCTCTTCACTAAGTATTTTTTCAGTTTGCTTTGATTTTCCATATCTAGTTCTTTCTTAACCCTCACCCTATGGCCTATCATTACAACCTTATTAAAGACCTTTTGATCTCTGATTTTGGTGTTGACTACATTAGTGGAGAGGATTTCTGAAAATTGGACTTATGGGGTTAAGTTTTAAGAGAATTCTTCTGATTTTGGTTGTTCTACTTTTATCTGAGTTTGCAGGTGGTTTGAGGTTAAATTGACTATAGCACACACACACTCAAGGTCTTAGCTTTAGGTTAAAGTAAACGCCTAACTCTTGCTTGACAAATTGCAAAATTTTTGATTGATTTTCTTGTTATCTTTGATGTTAAAAGAGTAAGATACTAGTGAGGAAATCTAAATTCATAAAAGCTTGGTGAGTGATGATACTTCTCTTTGGGGTTGAGTTGATATTGCCTAAACTATCATTTGCTTTTCTTTTTGTTTGAGGACAAACAAAGTTGTAAGTTTGGGGGTATTTGATGACTTGCAAAATTTCGTATTGCAGATTTTACAAGATCGCTAGAGCGAAGACTTTTGGCCTTCCGAGTGAATTCAGGCAGATTCAAACGCTCGACTGCCGCTCGACAGTGAGCTCGAGCGGGTTGTTGGAAAACAAAGATCGCTCGAGCGGAGACATTGGCCGTTCGAGCGAAATTAGGCAGAGTCGAACGCCCGACGTGCACTCGATAGGACGCTCGAGCAAAATTAGGCAGAGTCGAACGCTCGATGTGCGCTCGACACCCCGCTCGAGCGAACATCGTATTTTGACAGATTTAAGGTTTTCCGCCGTCACACCATATAAAAAGGAATTTTTCACTCTATGGTCGCGGCTGTTGATGGGAGAACACTTTTTGGGAAAGAAAAATACAGCTAGAAGGATTCAATTCATCTATTTTGGAGAGAGAATTCCATATATTGCACGTACGTTGGAATCATACACGAGCAAAGACGCGAGAAAAGCATTGAATTATTTCCTTGACTTTTTGAAGACGAGTTGCGGCTGCGAGGAGTATTTTTCAGCGTTTATTTTCTTCCAATATTCTCAAAACAATTATGGTGAATTCGTTTATGTTGAATTCGATTTCTAGCATGAGCTAAATTTTATTTATTCTAGGAAAACAATGTAACCTATTTTCGAACTATGCTTGATTGTCTATGCTAATTTAAGGCAATTCTCTCTTTGTTTATCTGATTTATTCTGAGTTTATTGCTTCTAATTAACTGGCCATTGATTAGATGATATTTAATCTTGTGATTTACTATCGAAAGAGGGAATCATAGGATAGATATTGAATATTTCAGCATAGGTAAATATAGAGATTGAAAGACTTGTATGAACCTATATAGTAATTAAATCATTGATCTTATTGCTTTCTTGATTATTTAATTTGCATATTCTTGTGTGAATTGATAAACAAGAGTCATTTCCAATTGACTATCGAAAGAGGCTTTTGGATGAATTAGAGATTTGCTAATAGACGAAAAGAATTAAATTAAATTAGCTGGATGAGAAAAGCATAGTGAAGAATTAGGTGAAATCGATTTCCTAGAAGTTTTCTTTCCCATTAATTTGATCTTTGAACGTCAGTTTTATTTCCTTTGCGTATTTCTCTTTGAGTTGATCTTAGTTTAATTTGCAACTACAAAAATTTTAGTGATTCCTCTAGATAAAATCGAGATTAGTATAATTTTGGTATTTGGCAAAAGTAAGGCACCAATCCCTAAGGACGATCTTTTCTTATCACTTTATTATAAAACTGCGATACTGTACACTTGCAGTTTTGCACCGATCAGGGGGGCGGAGGGGGCTACCCCGCACCATATGGTGCGGGTAGCACCCCAAATGGTATTAGAGTTGTTAGTCCCCCAATACACTCAAAGTAACATGCGTGCATGACTAATATATCTAACTTGACCTTCAAGCTTCTCCTTTTTTTTTTTTATCATCCCATCCCTTGCAAACTTGAGTTCTTCCTCTCTCCCTTGCATTACTAATATCTCTAACGATGTTGTCAGTTAGTGTGAATGATAGAGGTAAAGAGAATTCGTTCTGTAGAACATGTACACTGTGAAAATGGGTTAGTAGCTGAAATGTTCAACACTGTTTCTATTGAAGTTAGTAAAAAGAATAATATTTTGTACCTCATTGTGAATAATAAACAAAGAAAAACCAAACGCATGACCAAAATTATACAAAACATATGGATTGCAGGCTATCGCCATTCACATTGCTTTGAAAGTTGACACATTAGTTTTGTATATAAAGTGGCAAGCGACATGGTTGAGCACCATATGTATTATGTCACCGGAAGAATTTTCAAAAAGATTAGCATGTTAGCCAAACTGTATGAATTTCAAGTACCCAACAAAATTTTTGAAAATACAAGAGCCCAGGCAAAACTCATTTATAAGTTAATCAGTCAAGAAGTATACCACCAAAAATAATTCAATTTCAAGTAGCTATTTGATTTCCCCCTCCCCTCTATTTTCCACACACACCTTTGTAACCAAAAGCAAATCGATGGATAAAATGCTCCAACCTACCCGTTAGTCACCAAACTAAAGTAAAAAGAAGTTATAATCCTGTATCTAGTCTTTTGTGCGCAGTTCTCTTTTGTGGGCAATTCATCAAGCACAATCAACACATTGGGTATAAAGAAGGTAATGTCAGTATTGTATTATCTGGGGGATTGCAGTGTAATTAATTGTCCCACCAACAATGAAAAAGATCAATCTTCCCAAAATCTCTAATAATAAAAATAATTAAAAGAAAAATTGGAATGACAAAAAGAAAAACTTTCTCTAATTCAAACAATATATACTATCGGCACAAGGGGACGTCAGGGATGAATCATCCTTTGCAACTCAAGAAGGGGACGGTGCACCTCTTTAAGTACGAGATGGGGATGGGGACCTTTGAAGGTTGGATGAAGTTTAGGGCATAAGGGACAATGGGGCTGAGGGAGGAAGACCAATTTAATTCTTTTGAGCCTTAATACGATGCATTTCATATGATAGCGCATACAAACACTTAAATGAAACGATGGGTGTGGCTGAGACACATATGAAGTAATGAATGCGCAAAAGTGCATTCTAAATACCCTATTATTAGATTAAAATGTTAAATATAATATAAATAATAGAAATTAATGTATATTCTTGAATTAAGTTTCTATTTGCTTTGGGATACTCCTAAATAGATTTTTATATTTAATTTCAAAATTTATAAAAGAGCAAGTAAAAGCCTAGTCAAATTCAAGGGAGGACATTCATGGGGTTTGAGAGCAATTTAGATCAAGAAAAAAATCACAAAGGGAAACTGTAAGAAGTCCAAGTCTCAAATTTGCTAAGAGACAATCTGGACATATTTTAACATTTTAATCTTAATTTTCCACTCACATATCATATTGACGCAATTCTTGATGAGTTGAAAAGTTATCTTAAAGGGCTATAAATTTGTCTCTAATAAGAATTTTCAAATTGGAACTCCTGAAACACGTATGTGGCTGCCAATATGAGTCTTAAAATTTAAGTAACTTTTTTTTACGAAAATTATGAAGACATTAGAGCATGGAAATGACCTTGCCATTGCCAAATGCAAGTCCAAAATAACCATAATTTTACAGAAATTCATCTGCAACAGCCTAGCCATAGATCATTTGTTTGACATAACTGCTACAGTAAATCTTAAGACCTCTCCATGTCTGGAGAGACCTTGTAGAAGGAGCAAATAATATTTTATTTGTTTTCTAATACCTACCCCTGTGTTTCCCTCGGTTTTTCGTTTACCCCAAAATCCTCAAGTCTTTCTTTTCTTCCTCTCCCGAACTCCATTCTTCTTTAACCCATCGCCGTGCTGAAGCCTACAACCCCAAATCTCTCCAGCGCCTTCTCCGAGTCTTGCCGTCGTCTCCGTGCTTTCCAAAGTAAGTCTCTCTTCCTCCCTCTTCTCTCCCTCTTCTCTGTTGAAGCCACTGTTCCCTCATTTGATATCCCTCTTCTCCAATTTTGATTTTACCTCCTATTTTGAGTTGCAACGTCAAATTAATTTCTTGATATTAGCTTGCTCCACAAATCATCCAGGAGGTTCTTCTTCCTCCACGAATCTGCCACTACCGGTAGCATCTGTTTGGGTAAATGCGAAAGCTTTTTTTTTTTTTTTTTAGGGATGAAATGGTACACGGGATTATTTTTCATAGATTTGTTTGGTAATTTTTTGGGCAATTGTTGATATTAAAGACGATTTGTTTGCTATCTGGTGTATTGAATTTTTTTTCTCTAAAATCGTATGGCCTCCACATTTGATATCTACGTATTGATTTTCTAAAATGGTATTGCATTTTTTTTCTCTATTTTGGTATATTTTTTGTCTATTGTGGAATGTTGTTTGTCTATTTTTTTTTTTCTTTCAAGGTGTTCTATCAATTCTTGGTCTGTAGTTAGTTCATTCACTCCTGTTGGTATTTCCAAAAATAATGCTTGAAGAAACCTTTTGAATTCATCAGAACCTGTAGCCTAATCTTGACTTGAGAATATTTCCAGAAATAAGGCTTGAAGCGAAAGTACTTCCAGAACTAACAGTTGCATGTCATGGAAATTTAGAAAATATGGGGCTTGCCTAGACCACTTTCATGTGTGCGTGTGGGGAGTGTGATTGTTATTGGATTATCTCTATTGTGCATAGTGTTGTTCAATATTGTATGTCTATCGATGACTGTGATAATCCTATCAGTTGATGTCTTTGTGTTACTTGCCCACCTCCTTGAATGCCACCTTAAGTCATGGTAAAGAATCAGTTAAAAACACTTGTTTGGGCTCTTTAAGCTGTAACTACACAATTTTCAATTTTATTGGATGTTAATTTTTTTTTTTATTTTGACTTGTGAGTGATGGTTTTGTATTCAAGATACACTGCTACATGAATTTTGTTAAATTTGGCAAAAGATACTCATAAAAGAATAATGTGTGGCCAAGTATAGGAGTCGGATTTGCTCATATACTGAGGTATGACAAAAACCTTAAAAGATAAGTTGATCAAGTTTTCTATTGGAATTCTATAAGTTTATCTTGCTATTCCTAATCATGTGCTTGCTATATAGTTTCTGGTCTCCTTTGCAATTGGATGGAGTTAAATTCCATTATTTGAACGCCTTATTACTCAATTTGGTATACTATAGTCAGCAATATAGATCATCTTAGGACTTTAGCTGATAGGTTTCTCATTTTGTCCATTTTTAAAACTTTCCATTTCCATTTTCTGGACTTTAGCTCATAGTTTTCTCCTTTCTGTTCTTTTAATTTTTCTTATCCTTCTAATCTTACAATATTTTTCTTATATTTTTCCCAACATTGTAAAAGTGTTGGGTGTCTATTCATTTAGAGCAACAATGTATTGATTGTGTAAAATCAACACCACAATATATGCCATGCTAGGTCTTATGCACACTAGAATCGATCACATGATCTTGATTTTGAGTTAGGTGCAACTTTGATCAGTAAGTAGTAGGTTAAAAGTTTCCATATAAAGTAAGGATTATTTACTATAAATCATGCACTTTCCATGCCATAAGACAACATCAGTAGCCAACTCAAATTGAAATCAGCCCACCTATCACCATATTTGGCACACTGGAATTTTACTGAGTCTTTTGTCATTTTGTTTTCCTCTTCATTTCATTACTTGGTGCAACTTGTCTGACTAACATTTGTGGACTGGATATAAATTTTGAAAGCCATGAGCTTTTAAGTGTATTAGATGAAGTGGGTACTTAAGTCAAAGGGGAAGAAAGTTTTCATATAGTTGAGACATTTCTACTAAGATTTTGCATATGGACATTTAAAATGGAAGAAACAATATGGTTGAATACTGAATTGACAGTAGTGTACGTGGCTTCCACATAATGAGGACAGAGCATATTTTATGAGAGATTTTATTTTTTTTAGATTTTGAAAAGTGGTGAAGTATCTAGGTAATTAACCATATCGTGCAAGTGTGATCTTATTGATTTACAGATTTTGTGGGTTTTTTGGAGCCAGATGCCAAAAAAGGTGTATCACTTTGTGTTAGTCCCAATTTGCATTATCTTCTTCTTTAGTACTATGCGATTAGGAAAGAATGAGGATTTTTATCAAAAATACACATAATTCTCTAGTTATTATCTTTAAAGACAAATAAATGAAAATGAATTCCATATGCAAATGAATTTATCTCCAGCTTTCAGATGAGCCTCTAACTTCATTGCTAGTATTTTTTCTCTTACTGGTATTAGCACATGTTTTCTTGCCAATTTATTTGTTATATCAATTATTCAATTCTCCATTGGTTTTCATGTGGGCTGTTCCACTTTGTTTCTGCAAAATGATGTTGAGATAAATGATATATGGACAGAGATACTGCAATATGATGTTGAGATGAATTATAATTCTCAGCAATATGATGCTGAGGATTTAATATTGGACTTGACTATTGGGCAACTTGTATGACTCCTTGAAAATTTAATATTTTTCAAGGATGTACACACATTTTGATGATGACCCATTCTTTACCACTCTATTACAAAGTGGAGGAGGAGGTTGTAATAGCACCCCAACGCAACATGATAATGTTATTGTCCAAGCAACTCCAAATGATGGTGAAAAGATGCATCTTTCAAAAAAAGTTTAACGAGGTGCATCTTTCACTGTTCAAGAGGATAATCTCCTCATCTCAACTTGGCTCAACATTAGCATCGATGCGATAATGGGTACTGATCAAAAGTCTACTCAAATGTGGGAAAGAATGACCACATTTGATCATGAATATAAAAAACCGAACATTGCCAACCATTCTGAGGCTCTTTGATGAATCAGTGGTCCATGATTCAGAAATTGACAAATAAATTTTGTGCATATATAGCACAAGTAGAGTTATTGCACCCGAGTGGTGCAACAGAGCAAGACAAGGTATGTACCCTAAAACCTTTTTTAATTTAATTTGTAATGGACTTACTTATGAACTAACAAATATTTCTTTCACCTTTGTAGATTGAGAAAGCGAATGTATTGTACAAAGAGATGCTAGAAAGTAATTTCACAACGGAGCACTATTGGTGTCATATGAGACACCAACCAAAATGATAGCAACACATCTCCACCCTTGGTAAGAAGAGAAGGTCACTTGAAAAAGTGTTGGGTGTTGTTGATGTTGACCAAGCTGAGGAGGATGTAGAGGTTCTTACTGAGAGACCTCCAGGTAAAAAAGCTAAGAAAGAAAGGGAGAGGAAGCGGAAGTCCATAGAAGTCAACGATGGTCAGATCAAGATTGCCTTAGCTAAAATGACCGAGGATAGAGCGACGACCATGGAAGAGCGTAGAAATGCGACCTTGAAGGTAAGACCTAGAAAGATCAGCAGTATTTGAACTAAAAAGAAGAAATTCAAGGCAAAGATGATGTTGCTAGATCTAAGTGGCCTGAATGCCATGCAACAAGAATATTTTGGCTATATTCAATGGAAACGTTTTGAGGAATGGAGGAAGGATACTGGGGGTAGATCTACATCTCCTTCGACACCTTATGGAGGTGTCTAATGTCTAATGTTGGTAGTGAAGATTTTTTTTGAATTATTAGCGGCTGCTCAGTCATGTGTGGGCTAGATAAACATGTGTCTAGGTAGCAACTAAATTAATGGAATGTTTTAATAATTAGTGGATTGGTTTGTAGTGGAATGTTTTGGGTTACATTAGTGGACTGTAGTGGGGTTTTTTGTGGACTGTTAGTTTGTACATTTGTGGACTATAGTGGAAATATGCAAATAAAGTATTATGGATGTTAGTGTTATTTCAAAACATAGTAGCTCTTTCTAACTATTTGAGAAATTTTTGAGATATATTTGTATTTTTGTTTTACAATTTTCTGATATAGCAGGGATATATTTATTGTGAAAGAAAAATGTACAAAAAAACTGTGAGGAATAAAAGCAAAGAATGAAAAGAAATGAAAATACTTGGTTAGGTTTGCACTTCAAATTTCTTGCTGTGTCTTTTACTCTCTATTATTGTTCAATTGTAGAAAATTTTTAAACGGTCCTATATTTGTCTTCTTTTGTTTCTAGGTGAACCTGAGTTACCATTAGTGGCATTACTGCTGTTGTATTGATGTGCAAACCATTAGAACCAACACCTTCCAAGCTTGGAATTTCAAAGAGAATTGCTGTTGTTGTACTGATGTCCACAAAACCACGAGAACCAACATCTTCCAAACTTAGAATTTCATTTGAACCATCCAACAATCATAGCACCAATCCATTTCAGTTGATATATTAGTGCTAATCAGCAACTACTCTAGCCAAACATAAGAAAATCCTACTTCAAAACATATATATACACACTAAACATATATATACTAGAGGTTTTATTTGTTCTAAAACTTGTGTGACTACAAGGATGAGGTATAAAACCTGACTACCAATTGCATATTACCATATAGAGATTTTACAAAATAAAAATAAAAAATAAATTATTAAAATATATAATATTATATTATTATTTTGACTTTAGGAAAGCTAGTCCAATGTGGATCACCCTCTCCAAAAGTTTTGGCTATAGCTAAAATCTCAAATTCTAGTCATAATTCAGACTTAGTAATGACCTAGCCATTGCCAATGCTCTTAGGGTTTCTTTCTTACTCTATATAAGTATATTATTAATATGAAATTGAGGAGGAGGAGAGGCACAAAAGGACGGACTGAAGAACGAAGAGACAAAATTAATTCCCATGGCCGCTATTTGCTTTATTTTTTTTCTTGAGATTTTTTGTTGTCTATTATATTTATGGGTAACTAAATTATCAAAGAGAGTTAGGGATGAACTTGCACATTAGATGATATTTTTAATTTATATATTTGATTTTCAATTACTAAAACTTTTTTGTTTTATCATTCTCAATTCATTGTTTATGTTTTCTTCTCCGAATAATCATAGAATTTATTCTGTTTATAGATTCAGTCATTCTCTTTCTATTGAATGGATTAGTTCTTTGATTATATTTGGATCAATTATTTATCTATATTGATTTAATTATTTACTGCAAAATCGCTCCATGAGTATATTGTCGTTGTTGGATTTTCTCGATAGTGATAATAATTTACTTGTTTTAAAAGTAGTGAATGATTTTTCAAATGATTACATTTGATTTAATTTTGTTTAAGAATTCTATACCTTCCAATTGAGAATTTTGGGAATGGAGTTTTCAATTGAGTTATTCAATGAATTAAGAGTAATTAAAATACTGGATTTGTGCAAGAGATTCCCGATGCTTTACTATTTGTTAAATTTGAGTACTTTATCCATTAGTCACTTTGTTTCACCTTAATTTGTATTTAAAATTAATCTTTATTTTCCATTAATCATTTAATATTTTTCTTTAGTTTCTTTGTTCATTTTGCTATTCGTTTCATTTATTTCCCTATAGAATTGACACCCAAAGCTATGCTACAACTACCGTGTTATTCTTTATGTGTTACAAAATTTTGGCGCCATTGCTAGGGAGACGGTAGGAGAATTACTAGATAGGTTTTCTTTTCAGCAGTTTGTAAAGGCGGTAACTTCATTCCCTCTTTTAGCTTGCTGCATCTTTATTTTATTTTTGTTTTCTTTTTGTAGTTTTTTTTAGTGTTGTATTTTTCTTTACCTTCCATACACAGGTCTAGAGATGCAGTAGATCGGTTTGCTTGTAGACGTGTGTTAGAGTCAGAGTCAGAGTCTAATTTTTCTAATTATTTGTTTGATAATTTTTATAATTCTGAGGAAATGAGTAAAGAAGAAGATCAACCTGCTAGGATCCTTCAGGATTACCTCTACCCTACACATACAACCACACAATCATGTATCATGTTTCTAACTACTACTCGCAAACTGGATTTTAAAATAAGGATGATATAGTTACTCCTTACTTTTCATGGCTTGTAAAATGAAAATCCATATGTGCACATTAGGGAGTTTGAGGATCTAGTTGTAACTTTTCATAGTCAAAATACAATTGATAACGTTGCGAGACTTATGTTCTTTCCTTTTTTTTTTTTTTTTTGGAAGAATAGAATTAAGAGTTGTCTATACTCACTAAGACCTTGATCTATTGGATCATGAAATGAGACGACTCAGGTCTTCTTTAATAAATACTTTCCCCAACATAAGACCAATACTTTAAAAAGGCAAATCTCCACCTTTGTACAAAATGACAGTGAGACTTTATATCAGTCTTGAGATAGATTTAGGAGTTGTTGACTATGTGTCCTCACCATGGGTATGGAAATTGGCGTTTAGTGAGCTATTTTTATGAACAACTTACACTTAAAGAGAGCCAATTTGTGGAGATGATATATAATAGCGAATTCTTACAAAAATATCCTAATGAGGCCATAGAACACCTCAATGAGCTTGCTAAAAAAACTCACACTTGGATTGAACCTAGTACTACTGAGAGTAGAAATAGGTCATGACATGTAGGAAACTCAAATAGTAGTGGAATTTACCATCTCAGAGAAAAGGATAACCTAAAGGTTAAGGTTGACATGCTCACTAGGGAGCTAGAGGTGTTAAAGACTAAGAACTTAAATCTAATACACGTGGCTAATCATGCAGAATCTTTTAGACCATGTTTTGTATGTGGCGGGATAGATCACCTCACACAAAAATGTCCTACATTTTCTGAGATGAGATAGATGTATGAAAAACAATGTAAAGCTTTAGGTATGTACAAAATCAGCCACCTGCATAACTCCCTAGGTCATATCCTGCACCATATCATGTACCTTCATCTTCTATGAGTCCTTTAAAAAAATACTTTGCATGCTTTTATTGAGACACATGGTAAGACTAACCAAAAATTTGAATATTTGATTATGCAAGTTGTTGAAGAAAACAATGAGATAAAGAGCCACGTATCCAAGATGATGAGCTACTTGAATGTGAATGAGCGTGGCAAATTCTCATCTCAAGCTCAATCCACACCCTAAGGTTAACATTTGGTGCAAGAAAATTTGAAGGATGTCAATGCCATTATGACACAAAGTGGCAAATCCTTAGACATGCCAACAACTGATAAGTTAGAGGAGGTTGAAGAGGATCAAAGCAATAATGGTACTGAGCTACCCAAGGAAGCTGAGGTAATAAAGAGCCCAGTTAAGGTCCCATTTACTCAAGTTTAAAGTTGAATAAGTGAACTTTGGATCTTAGCAAGGAAATCTTGTAGAACCTCAAACAGCTAAAAATTAACTGCTACCTTTTGCATGTTATTAAATAAATTCCTACTTATGCAAAAATTCTTAAATATTTGTGTACAGTTAAGAGGAAGAACCATGTTAAGAAGACAACATTTTTGACTTAGTAAGTTAGTGCTCTAATTGAGTAGTGAATTCCTCCTAAGTACAAAGATTCTGGTTGTCCAACTATTGCATGTAATATTAGAAATCATGAGTTTGGGCAAGACTTGCTAGCTTTAGGAGTTACTGTTAATTTGATGCCTTATTTCATTTATTTGCAACTTAGTTTGGGTGAAATTAAGCCTATTTTCATTGTACTTCAGTTGGCTGATCATTCAGTTAAGAAACAGAGAGTGATAGTTGAGGATGTTTTAATCTAAATTGACAAGTTTTATTATTCTGTTGATTTCTTAATTTTGGACACTCAGTCGGTTGTTGAGTTTAACTCTAAGGTTCCTTTCATATTAGGTAGACATTTTCTTGGTACGGCTAATGTACTTATAAATTGAATGAATGTGTTAATGAAATATATTTTCAAAACATGATCATGAAGGTCAACATTTTCCATATTGAGAAACAACCAATAGATGACGAATGCCACCAAACGTACATGATTGACGCACTTATAGACTAGAGTTTACACAACTCATGATTTTAATCCCCTTGAATATTCCCTTGTTAATTTTGAGTTTGACACTATTAATGATTCATCTGATTTGTTAATATTTGTGCTATTTTTTTTTTATAACACTCAAGATTATGTAACACGGGCGTGACAACCGAAATTTGAGGAGTTGCCTACGAAAGGTAAAAAATATATTCCTTCAAGTATGGAAGCACCAAGAATGAAATTGAAACTTTTGCCTAAATCTAAAATCTATAAAACTAAAATGAAAATGATAAAAATATTTTAAGAAAAACATTTAAGTTTAATGATCGAGTGTTCTTATATGATTCTAGATTCCATAAGCACCCAGGAAAACTTTGGTCTAGGTGGACCGGCCCTTTTGTAGTGAAGAATGTTTTTGCAAATAGGACAATAGAAATAGAGAATCCTAAGGATGATCGAATCTTTGAAGTAAATGGTTAATGCCTTAAAATATTAATTGATAGACAAGTTCCAAAGGTGGAAGACATTCCACTTGTGGATTCAGTCTATCAACCACCACCCAAGTATGTTTTTCAAAGTGGCATGTATTTGTTCATCAAAGTGTTTAAAAAAAAAAAAAGAGACAGAAGAAGGAAAAACAATATTATTTGATGATTTGAAAAGTTTAAGAGTACATCAAGTGAGAAGTATGGTCTACTGAGATATTTAATAAGATTCCCTTTGTATGTACTTGAAAGTTTTTGAATCATTTTCATCTTTTTTTTTTCATATAGCTTCAAATCCAAGTTACGTTATAACCTTTTGTGTTGACTGTTCTGATTCTAAGTAAGCTTTTGGAAAGAGTGGTAGAAGTCTCATTTGTTAATGTTCCTAACATAAGATCAATATTTGCTTATTACTTGTACATAATTGCCTAAATCCCCATGAGAGTGTGTGTACACCCATTGTCAACTCCATAGAGAGAATTCTCACATGAAATACTTTTATAACCGTGGGTTATGGAGTTGAACCTTTCGCTTGAGATGTTCTTGATGCTGCATGTGTCAAGGTTTCTATGGATATAATTTGGAACACACACACTCTATGGATTTCTATAAGTGGAATGCTTGTGATAGATTTATTGAATTCCTAATATTGTTTTAATATGTGAATATGGAAAGTATGACTTGGTGGCCTCTGTGTGTGATTTTCTTTGGTCTCTTTTATTGTTTTGGCATGATAATTACTAGGGACTAGCAATAAGTAAGTTTGGGGGTATGATGAGTACGCAAAAGTGCACTCTAAATATCCAATTATTGGATTAAAATGCTAAAATAGAAATAATAGATATTAATGTGTATTCTTGAATTGCGTTTTTATTTACATTGGAATACTCTTAAGCAGATTTTTATGTTTAATTTCAGAGTTTATAAAAGAGCAAGTCAAAGCCCAGTCAAATTCAAATGAGGACTTTCATGGAGTTTGAGAATAATTTGGATCAAGAAAAAAATCACAAAGGAAAATGCAAGAAGTCTAAGTCTAAAACTTGCTAGGAGATAGTCTGGACATATTTTAATATTTTAATCGTAACTTTCCATTCACATATCAAATTGATGCGATTCATAATGCATTGAAAAGCTATCTTATGGGACTATAAATTTGTCTCGAATAAGGATCTCTAAATTTGAACTCTTGAAGCACTACGTGTCTATCAATATGAGTCTTAAAATTTAGACACTTTTTAATATGGGAATCATGAAGACATTAGGATTTCTTTTCTGCCCGATATAAGTATATCATTAGCACGAAATTGAGGATGAGAGGCACAAGAGGATGGACAAAAGTATGAAGAGATAAAATTAATTCCCATGACTGCCATTTGCTTTATTTTTCTCTTGAAATTTTTGTTGTTCATTATATTTATGGGTAACTAAATTCTCAAATAGGGCTAGGATTGAACTTGCATATTAGATGATATTTTTAATTTATGTATTTGATTTTCAATTACTAAAACTCTTTTGTTTTATCATTCTCAATTCATTGTTGATTTTTTTTTCTCTGAATAATCATAAAATTTATTTTGTTTATTGATTCAGTCATATTTTTTCAATTGAAGGATTAGTTCTTTGGTTATATATGTTTGGATCAATTATTTATCTATGTTGATTTAATTCTTTGCTAAAATATCAATCTCTGAGTATATTATCGTCGTTGGATTTTCTTAATAATGATAAAAATTTATATATTTTAAAAATAGTACATGATTTTTCAAAAGGTTACATTTGGTTTAATTTTGGTTAATAATTCTATACATTCCTATTGGAAATTTTGGGAATTGAATTTCCAATTAGTTTATTCAATTAATTAAGAGTAATTAAAATACTAAATTTGTGCAAGATATTTCCGGCGCTTTACTGTTCATCAAATTTGAGTACTTTTTCTGTTAATCACTTTGCTTTATCTTAATTTGCATTTAAAATTAATTTTTGTTCTTCATTAATCATTTAATATTTTTCTTTAGTTTCTTTGTTCCTTCATATAATATTTTTTTTTAGTTTATTTGTTCCTTCTGCTATTCATTTCATTTATCTATCTGTGGAATCGATACCCCAAACCTTTACTACAACTATCGAGTTATTCTTTTGGAGTAGTCAGGTGTGCGGGCAGTCCCCGAACAAGAATTTTATCCTTTAACCATGTTGCAAATCAAGGGCAGAAGATCCTTACACTACCCCATGTCTTGCACATGCAAAGAGGTCTACATAAAACAAAGGAAGATCTTTTCCTGTAATTGAGCACTGGGCATGAGATGCTCACTCACAAAGGGCTCTTGGCCTACATAATGGCCCTCCCCAAAACCCTTTGCCCGGATGCAAACCCTCCAATCCACCTCTTAAGTGGAGTAGGAGCACAACCCCGCCTTTTGACAAAGCAATGTGAGTGAGCATACCAAACACATCCCAACAAGGTTGCCTACAATAGTTTGTCTCTTGTCCCATGCTTGATCAAAAACAAAAGGATTCTTACATGGTAAGATGATGAAAAGAGATATATCATTGAAGGACAAAGTAGTATAGGTGGTAATAGTTATATAATATCCTTTAAAGAAGTACTAAAGATATTTAGCAGCAAAATAATTATTAGATATGCTCGAAATATAGATAAATGGTATTCTCATCCAATCATAAGATATATGACAATTAAAATAGGTGTTTAAATAAATTTTTTTAACAATATAACATGTAACAATGGGATTGGAGTACCATATCATTCTTACTCTAGAATATCTAATTTTTTTTTGTAAATAGTAGTGAAATGATTTGTAAATAGTAATGAAATAATTTGAATTAAGATATTTTATTGGGTTTTAGGAAATGAGGGAGAAAACATGGAATACAAATATTATAATTTTTTTAATATTATTTCTGTTTTGAAGTTTGGAAAAGGCTTATTGATTTTTGTGTTTTTCTTTCGAAATTTGTAAAATTTGTAATAATTAGGCAATTATTAAATAAAAAAGTTGAAAGTTGTAATTCAAAAGGAATTTGTGAGTAATTTAGAGAAATTCCAATCTCATTGCCCAAATATACCCTAAGTCTAATGTTAAAAAATGCAAGCAAGTGTAAAAGAAAATTATGCAAATATAATATATAACATTTTGCAGTTAAACAAACTCAAATATTCACCAAAACTTTAACGCAAGTCCTTAAACAAAAAAAAAAAAACTCATTTTTCATTGAAAATAATTATTTTATTAAGTTATGCACCATGGTCTCTCCTAAATAGACTACCTGCGCATAGAACTTTATAACAAGTAATGCCTAATTCCATGCTTGACGTGTTCGTGGTCAAGCATCCTCTAGCCTCCACAAGCAGGGAGACAACATCATCAGCTTGAGAGAGTTACATCTCGCTCGAGCCCATTGTGTCCCAGTGATAATCTAGAGGATGTCACTCGATTTTATAGGCTCTTAAGTGACCAGAGGAATTCCACTGAGATAATGACATACCTCAGCTTAGGGTGATGATACTCACATACCCCACATAAAATCTAAATATTCATTTTCTTAATGTGCACACCATGGTCTCCCGTTTATGGACCATACACACACACTCTAACTCTCTTAACCACACCATAGGTAATGACCGTACATATGATTTCATAACAAGCGATTCTCATATTCACATCCGGCACACTTGGGGCCAACCATATGCTAACCTCCATAGCAAAAAAGGAACGATGTCATCTCAAGTGCGTTACCGTCTCACTTAGCAATAGCCCAATGGATGTCATTCAGTTGTAAGTACTCTTGAGTGACCAAAGGAGCTTCCAAAGATAATGCTCTATCTTGACTTGGGGCTGTGATACACATATACCCACAAAAAGTCCATTGACACAAAAGCTCAACAATTTTACGAATTTCAATATACACTCATAAGTCACAATTCGATAGTAAGAGATTTAGCAAATAGTTATAGATTTGAAACATGCCAATGATACATATTCAAGATACAATTATATGATCAAAACAATGCACATGAAAAATTCTCCAGCAAGCATTCACATGTTGTACTTTAGTGCAAGGAGGGGATTTCCAACACCAATTCACAAGTTCTAAGCCTGTGTAATGGGGGGGATTTCCAACTGCCCATTGTGACTAAACAATGACATAACAACAATGACATTTGAGACATAAAACTCTACAAAATGCAAACAATAAAATAAGCACTTCACACAACATGTTACAAAACTATATAACTAATCCCGATACTTCACCTGCCACATGACCACATCACAATTACACAAATGTCCCATCACTTTACACAACACACAATCACATTATAAACTATACAATAATTCCATCACTTTATACAACGTAAATGTCCCATCACTTCACATGGCACACAACTACATGCCACAAATTGTACAATAATCTCATCAATTCACACAACACACATCCCAACTACACAAATGTCCCATCACTTCACAAGACACATAGACACATCACAAACTGCACAAAATCTCATCACTTCACAGGTGACACAGAACACAATTTCACAATTCCATCAACAATCATTTTCAAGATCAGTCACTATTGGTTGATCGGATTCCATCAATAATAATTGTCAATTTCACAATTCCATTAACAATTATCAGAGAATGACTTACCTCTATGCAGTAGTTGATCGGATTTGAGAGTGAGATGCCACTATCTAGAGATGATTGAGGTGCTCAAAATCAAGGGGCTAGGAGTGGAGGAGATAGGCAAAGGGTGCACTGGTGGTTCACATTTGAGAAAAAAGGAAAAACTTGTGGCTTGCTCTATTTTGGATGGAGAGATAAAGGTGTTTCGTGGCTTACAAGGGAGGTCACAGGAAGGCATTAGGCTATGCTAGAGTAGTATTTGATTGGTGGAGGATGACTATGTGTGTGGTGGGGATGGAGATAGAGAGAATGTGTGATATCCCATATGATAAGGATAAACTTAGGTAGTGAATGAGATCCCCCATTGCTTGGAAAGGAAAAACTTTTGCTTTTTATAAGGTTCCAATTGCATCATTGACTAGTCTTTTGGAGTATAGGTCATGTGGTTTAGATCTTCTATTGGGTCATTACAGAATTGGGGAGGGGGGGGATAAAGAGTGACAGAAACAAAGGGGGAAAATAGGGAAAACAGTAGAGAGAAAATCAACTGGCAAGAGAGAGGCATAAAGGCATGAGGAAGCTGGCAAATAGGTCTTGGAACAGACACAAAAATAGATGGAAATGGGAGGAGAAAAAAATAGTGCAAGGGAGAGGGAAAACCCTAAAGAGAGAGAGAGACCGAGGGACTTACTAGTCAATCTTGGGGTCAAACGGCAACAGTGGACAATGGCATTGATGCCAAAGAGAGGAGAGAAGAGAAAGAGAGGCAGGAGAGAAATCTAGGGGTGACAAAAGAACTAGTAGACTAGATCGGACCAAACCAGTAGGTGGTACTGGGTTCGGTTTGGCCTTGTACAAGTTTGTTTTTTCTCAAAATCGGTTGAAATCAGCCCAGTTCTGATTTTCCTTTTTCTAACACTGGGCCAAACCAGTTCATATATATATATATATATATATATTAATTTTTTAAAATATTTTTTATATTATCTATCATTTTTACATATAATTATATATAAAATAATTTTTTATTATATGATAAATTACTAATGAATATAATTTTAAATTTTAAATCCTATATCAATAACTATATATTATAATATACTATATTATATCACTATAGTTTATAATACAATTATATTATATCTTATAATATACTACAATAAATTATCACTATATATATATTGGCCAAAAGGAATATTATCACTATATTATATATATATTATATAATATACCAGACAAATCGGATTGGAACCAGTAAAATTGGAGGTACTGGTTTAAGGGTGTTACCGGTGTGGTACTAGTTCTTCAAATCTCAAAACCGATATATGCTAGTTCTGTTTTAAAATATGTCTAAAACCGGACCAGCTACGGCCTTAGAGAAATTAGTGATAGGGAGAAATTAGAGGTTTGGACCTCCCAAATTCACACTCTTAGGATCTACCATTTGTAGGAATAACAAGAAAATAGAAAAATAATAAGAACATAAGATTTTACATAGAAAACTCCTAAACCGGAGAAAAACCACCAGACCATAAAAGAAAATTTACTACGTGAAAAATTGTTACAATCACATAATTTTTTTCCTTACCCCAAATACACCAACAAAGCTTTCCTCACTAGCAAAGTTTTAACTCACACCTCTGACTTTTTACAAAAAGGCCAACAGTGGATTTTAACTAAAGTTAAAAGTTACTAGATAGCTTTTTGACTGGTGCACTTTACCAAGGAGGATTAGTCTCCTTTTATAGGCCTTGGGCCTTACTCTTCCTTCACTCCCAACCCATTTGGGACAAAAGCAAAGGAGCAAAATCCAACAATCTCCACCTTACGACTTTGACTGATCCCACAGCCACACTCTGCCTCAATGAAGATTTTCATAACTTCCGTTATCATGTTTTACCATAAAAGCATATCCACTCAGAATAAACCAATTCCAAGTATTTCACTTCGGCTCATGTCGAAAACAATATTGCTGAAAATTATGGTGTAACTTTTACGTTTAGCTTTCCTAAAAGTTCATCAGCCATCAACATGTATTTCCACCACACACCCTATATCAATGCCAAACCAATGCCTGTATACAAACTTGTGGGGCCTCTAACATTAACTCATCCTCTATCATGGCAATTTTAGAAATTAGCGGCATGCCATGAGAATGTACATGTCCATTTTCAAAAGACATCGTCTTCTATGGAGAGAGACGCAATGTTAGCTTCATTACCAATATCTCATTTTACTGACTTGTTGCCTCTTGCCGAACCAAATCCAACTCTTGTACAATTTTTCTTGACATGTCCAAATTGTCCACACCCCCAACAGACTGCTTTCTTCTTCATGGAGTTCTTCATCTTCCCATTTCCACCTACTACCATTACTAAGTTCTCAGGTGAACCATTAGTTTCACCACCTAGTCTTCTCTCTTCACAAAAAAGCTTACTGGTAACTTTTGAAAAATTATTTTCTCTTTCCCATGTATCAAAATAGCCTTCATATGCTCATAAGAAGGTAGAAGAGAGTAGATAAGTCTCAAGATTTGATTCTCATCATCAATTTTAACTTCAATAAATTCTAAGTCAGAGACAATGCCATTGAGAACACTTAAATGATCTGAAATAGTCATACCTTCACTCATCCACAGTGTATAAACATGCTCCTTCAGGTACACCTGATTCGAGACTCCATTCGTCTGATGCAACTCCTCAAGCCTTTCCCAGAGTTCTTTTGCCGTAAAAATTTCATGCACATTTGCAAGAACATTCTTGGCCAGGCACAGACGTATCGCACTTGCTGCTCTCAAATCCAAATCGTTCCAATTTTCATCGCTTATTATAGGCCTTCTCTTTGTTTCACCAGTCGCGCTAGTACCACTGTTGACTTTAGGGATTGGTCTGCCCTTCAACACCTTGTGTAATTCTCATTGAATCAAAATATCCCTGACTTGTACTTGCCACAAACCAAAATTGATTCTCCAATCAAATTTCTCCACATCAAATCTGATAGGATTTGAAGTCATACTTCTTGACATTGCTTTGATAAATTTATCTTAGAAATGAATAGTATCTCACTAAGTAAGTTCCCAAAAAAGATTTGAATGTCACAAAGGACACGTTTAAAATTTCCAATCTTCTAGACAAAACCTCTTTAGACAGTACGTATCCACACTACCACACCAAAGCTCCACTCCTACCAAAAAGACCTAGGCTCTGATACCACTTGTTGAAAATTTGGACCTCAACAAGAAAATAGAGAAATAATAAAAATACAAGATTTTAAGTAGAAAACTCCTAAATTAGAAAAAAACCACTAGACTAGAGAAGAAAATCCATTATGTGAAAATTGTTACAATCACATAATTTTTCTTCTCATCCCAAATACACTTACAAAGCTTTCCCCCATTAGTAAAATTTTAACTCACCTCTTCCCCTTTTATAGAAAAAGCCAACATAGGATTTTAACTAAAGTAAAAAATTACTAGATAGTTTTTTAACTGATGCACTTTACCAAGAAGGATTAACCTTCTTTTATAGGCCTTGGACCTTATTCTTCCTTCACTCCCAACCAGTGTAGGACAAAAGCAAATAAGCAAAACACAACAATAACCCTATAAGAAATTAAGTAATACGTTATATATATTTATATAATATTCCCTGATTCGTATCTTTATGAGGTACTTAGTTCAGACGAAGTACTTATTGTTGTGTTATATATATTTAAGTACTTACTGTTTGGTCACAATAGCCTATTTATTTTGTAAGCTTTTGCGATTAATTTATAATAAAAAAAATATTATTAATAGTTAATTTAGATTGTTAATAGTCTTTTTATTATTATTAATTGATTGTAATTACTTATTTTTCTTGTAGCGTCGATCTTTTTCTTTTTCTTTCTTCTTTTATTTTTTTTATTATTTTACATTTATGCACCGTCTCTTCTCTATCTAATAGTAACATTGTACAGAAATAAAAAATAAAAATAAAATGTATCATTTGTTAGATGCATTTTTAAATTACCTTTTTTCTTTTTAATTTTACATAATAATAATTTTGTAAAATTTATTGTGAGTACTCTTACATCCCTCGATTTCCAGGTCAAATATGGCGAGCGGTCGAACTGGCTAGCTACCAATGTTTTGTCGTTTTCCTTCTCGTCCCTTCTTCAAGGGCACATGTTCGTACATCGTACATACACAAATAATGATCATTAATTTATATTTCTTTTAGGGGCCGCCGGGTATTGGAAAAGGGCTTTGCTACACGCAGTCGGGAAACGTAGTCGACGTGCAGTCGACTGTACGGAATGAATAAAAAAAAATTATAAAAAAATTATTTTATATTCAGGGGGACCTGCATGAATTATAAAAAGCTATAAAAATAAATTTTTTTTTTCATGTAGGTCCTGTATTAATTTTTTTTTACAGCCGACTGCACGCCGACTACATTTCCCGACTGCACAAATCATTTCTGATTGGAAAATCACAAGAACGTCTTATGGTTTGTGACCGACAATGTTAATTAGCACTTACATATTGTGAATCACATTGCACTCCCAGTACTCGTTCGGAAGGTTTGCATATATGTACAAATGAATGACCTCATGCATGAGGAGAGTGCAGATCGACTGGAGTGAACTGGTACAAGGTTGGAGTAAAATCGCTAGTTTTAAAGCTCTAGCAAAGATATTGGAGAGTGTGGATCGGAGGGAACCGATAATATAAGAAAAATGAACTTTTACGATTAATTTATAGCAACTAAAAAAATATTAACAACTAAAATTAGTTACTAATATTCTTTTGATTGCTATAAATTAGTCGCAAAATACCGTTTTTCTTATAGGCGCGTGAAGTCTTTCTTGGTGTCATATTCTATTTAGATATAAAATCTAATCATCTTAATATTATAATTTTTTTAAATTTTTACATAAAATATAATAAATAATTTAATTTTTTTAAATTTTTAAATAATAATAATATTTTATTCAATTTTTAATTTTTATTTAAAATTATTTTATCCCTTCCCTTTATTCAGACTATGGTCTTACACATCGATATTGCATGACTTTCCTTTATTAAAATAAAAAGAGAAATGTTACACATCATCCCAAATCATACATTTTATATATTAAAATATTATTTTTTATTATATTTTATTTTTTATTTTATTTTATTCTTATTAAACTAATTGAATTATTTTATTTATCATCTACACACTACATATTTATTATAAAAAATGAAAAAAATTAAAATAAATATGATATGTAAAATGTGAAGATGATAAGAATAATTTTTTAAATAAAAATAAGAAAATAATGCTGAGAGAAAGACCTGGAGACGAAAAATAAAAAACTGACGTATCCACGTGCTAAGGTACTGTCATTCAATATTATTCAAGCATGACACATGATATGCATGCACTGGCAGACAGTATAGCATGCATTAAAGGACAGCCTTAACCACTAACTTCAAGAAAAGGGTTGGTATCTTCGACTATAAATAGGGTACCTCTCCTTCAACATAATCACCACAAACTCACATTCGACACTACTGCAAGCTGTGAGAGAGAGAGAGAGAGATCAGAGGGATGGAAGTTGTAAAAGTGCTGCACATGAATGGAGGAATGGGAGACACAAGTTACGCAAATAACTCCCTAGTTCAGGTGAATTACTTTAAGCATTAAACCCTGTTTTGTTATGGTATATATATAAATATATATATATATATATGTATTATTGCACTGCTACTGTTGTTGGCTTGATTAAAGTATGCAAAGAAGAGGAAATTTTATGGTACTTTCATGATTTATTTGAAGTACTTAGGCTTCGTACTCATCAGCGATTTCGATTTTACTAGCTAGCTAGTAATAAAAGTTTCCAATCCACAAGGGTTTTCCCCCATGTCTCGTGCCATCATAAATGTGCAGATCGATGAAACTAGCCTGCTTACACTGGCAATCTTTTCCTACGCATGGATAGCTGCATTCAAACGTTTGACAAAAGCTGTTTCGTTAAAAAAAAAAAATTATTGCTGCATTTCATGTTAGGCAGTTTTGCAAGTGTGATTTTAGTACTTCTTTTTCATGAAAATCATTTATATAGAGCAGCTGTCTGCACACTTTCTGTGTAAACTGTAGAGCATATACATGGAGAAGAACTCATTCAAGTTCTATATTTTGGAAAGCAGCAAAAGGTCATAACCATGACCATGCCCATTACAGAGGATGCCATTAACCAACTCTACTGCAGTACGTTGCCAAAGAGCCTAGTGATCGCAGACTTGGGTTGTTCTTCCGGACCAAATACTTTGTTCGTGGTTTCTGAACTTATCAAGGTAGTGAACCAACTTCGCCAAAAACTAGGGCATCAATCACCCGAATATCAAGTGTTCTTGAACGACTTACCGGGAAATGACTTCAATACAATTTTCAAGTCGTTGCCAAGCTTCCAGAAAAAAATGAGCAGTCAATTGGGAGCTGGTGCTGGTCCATGCTTCTTTGCAGGTGTTCCTGGTTCTTTCTACAGCAGGCTTTTTCCGAGCAAAGCTCTGCATTTTGTCCATTCTTCTTATAGCCTCCATTGGTTATCTAAGGTAATCAACTTTTTCTTTGACAGTAAAAATTAAATCAAGTCATAATGTCATGAATGGAACCTCTAGTACTAGTGCCGAACCAAATGAAACAAGTTCAATGAAAATGGGCAAACAAATGCAGGGAATGTGTGTGTATATATACATATACACACACACACATGCACATGATGTACATGTGTCATTTGGAGGAAAGATTAAGATAAAATAGACCAATAAGACAATTGAACGGGGGATTCCTCTTTTTTATAGTTTTCAGTACTTGACACAAGTTTGCTTGCTTTATTAAAAAGAGATTTAATTATTTTAACTTCATTGGATCGATTTTACCAAATTCAGTAATATAAATGAATGCTGCTGTTAATTATTAGGTTCCCGAGCAGCTGGAGAGCAACAAAGGGAACATTTACATGGCAAGGACAAGCCCGCCAAGTGTACTAATGGCTTACCATGCACAGTTTCAACATGATTTCTCAATGTTTTTGAAGTGTCGTGCAGAGGAGTTGGTGCTAAGCGGGCGAATGGTTTTGACACTTTTGGGAAGAAGAAGCGAAGATCCGTCAAGCAAAGAGTGTTGTTACATATGGGAACTTTTGGCTATTGTACTCAATGAAATGGTCTCCGAGGTAATCTACAATAATATATACAATCTATCAATAGACTCATCATTATAATCTATTAATTATCAGCCATAAATAATTAAGTATTAGTTATTGGTTTCTGGTTTCATTAAGTATTAGTTATTGAATTCACGAAAACTAACAACTTCATTATATTTTCCATTTGTATTTAGGAAATATGTCTCACCATATACATTACTTAATTTATGTTCTCTATTACCAAAATCCTTGTAGGGATTTATAGAAGAAGAAAAAATGGATTCTTTCAACATTTAAGAAGACCCACGGTTTTTTTTTTTTTTTTTTTTTTTTTTTTTTTTTTTTTTTTTTAATTTTTCACGTATAAATAGTACATAAAATTTTCATATAGCAATTCCCTATTAGTAGCTAAGAAGGAAAGATATTAAAGCTTCGCAGCTTAAACCTATATTTAATTCTCTACAATCCTTTCAGGGACTCATAGAAGAAGAAAAAATGGATTCTTTCAACATTCCTCAGTATACACCATCTCCATCTGAAGTGAAAACTGAAGTTTTGAAAGAAGGATCCTTCTCCATTGATTGCCTAGAGGTATCTGAAGTGAATTGGAGCGTTAATAACAATGATGGTGGTTATAATGTTGCACAGTGCATGAGAGCTGTGGCTGAGCCCTTACTTGTTAGTCACTTTGGAGAAGCAATCATTGAAGAGGTTTTTAGTCGGTATAGGGGAATTCTTTCTGATCGGATTTCAAAAGAGAACACTGTCTTTGTCAATGTGATTGTTTCCTTGATAAAAAATGAATGATTATCATGATCAAGATTAATGTTAATGGCTTTGGTCTTTGTAGTCGTATTAAAATAGATTGAAATAAGGGTTCTTCAGCCTTGCACCATTTCTTGGCATGAATGAATCATGCTCCTAGCTATAGTTTGTAATGGTTATCTAAGAATAATTCGGTAGTTCAAAGCTAGCTAGCTACTGTATGTTTCCTTTCGAATTTCCATCCAGATCAGGTCGGTTCAAAAAGGTATTATTTGCTAGCTGGTGCTTTGTTATTAAATATACTTAGTTAAATTATAATATTGTGTGTATAAAAGTTTAATTTCTTTATATTATTTATTTCCACATGAATTTTCCGCAGGAGATTCACTGAAACCGAACGAGTAAATTATAAAATATTTATATACCACCATCTATCTAACATGTTTCTGGGGACCATTACGCTGAATGACCCAAAAGTTCACTAGAAACAAACAAAACAAAACAAAATGAAAAAATAATCATCTAAAATACCATGTTATATTGTTGTAGTTGCTCCTCTATGTCACTTAGGAAGCTACTAGAGCATTCCAAAATGACGCCACACTTAAAAATCAAGAGTTTAACATGGTTATTTTAAAAAACTGTCGAGAGATGAGAGGTCTTTAATTTTTTATGCACTCACTCATTTTTTCTACGCACAACTGACATACGTAAGACTCTTAGTTATGACCCCTTTGTACTATCCCATTATTGGATTGCGATCCCCCCATCAATCAAACATATAAAGGAGGGGGGACAACTCCTGTGCGTTCAATCACTTTATCTTTCATCCTCAGCTTTAGGAAGTTTTAAAATGCCTTTCTTAGGGTTTTCTTAAATTTTGCAGATGGGAATATTATTGAAAGAAAGTCTTGCTGGGTAGGCTTGCACACCGAGCCGTCCAAGCCAGATTCGGGTCCGATCAGACCCAACTCGTAAGGAAGGCTGAACCATCTTCAGCCACCCTGACCCATAAAAGTCAGGTTTGGTCGAAACTCGTACAATCGAAACAAACGGTTTGTACAATTTCAGTCCCTTATATCGATACAGACACAAATCAAAGAACAAATATAAGAAAGCTACCCTTATAACAAGGAAGAACATATTTACAATATTCAAAAAGAGTTACCACCATCGTTAAATTCAGGATTGAACAGAGATCCGATACAATGACAAAAAGACCTTCACCACCATTACTAATTACTATTCCTAAAAGTAAATTTCTCAAATCAAGGTCCGCAAAGAAAAAGCCATCCCCCAGTGGATCTGTAATAAAACACTTTACAAGGCAATAAAGAAAGAGAAACAGGTTCAATCGGAATGGGAGTAGTCGGAATCGTCATCTTCGTGAAGATGAGATGAAAGAGGGGGAGAGCAAAGAGAGAGGGAGATGTGGTGCAAGTACTGGAAAGGGACGCAAAAGAGGATGTGGAGGACGCGATCGCTGCTCAGTCTCTCCAAATTGCACGCTATGTATTGGCCATCCAAGCTGCCACATGGCTGTTGAACACCATCCTCGCCTTTCTTCTTTTCGTTGTTTTGCTCCAAAATGGGTAAAAGTGTGTTTCAGATGAGGAAGTAGAAGGTTTATTGTTGCTTTCTGCTGAAGAAAATTAGATGGCCCGGATAGCAAGAACGGCTGCCAGGGTTTGAGGAGAAAGAAAAATGTTATGGTCGGGTGATCGGATTTGACAGTATTAATGCCGACTTGTTGTTTAACCCAATCAACCCAATTTTGTTCGGGCAGGCCCACTCAGGTCTTTCGGTCGGATTGGATCCTTTTGTATAGGCCTATTGCTAGGATAGGCTTGTATTCGGTACAGACATGGACTTGAAAAGATCCCAAAGCTTATTAAGACATGAAAACTTTGGTCCAAATATGTCTTGCTTCGGATTGGAATCAATAAGTTGAAGAATTAGACATGCTACAAGCCCTCTACCACCATCATCCAAACCCTAACTCTAACCCTATCACCTCATAAAATCAACCCACCAATGCCTATAAAATAAAATAATTTTTATTACCTTCGATCTATTGCTAGGTGCTTGTAGAGTGAGCTGTGAGGGATTGAGTTGCTATAGAGAGTGAGAGTTACGAAAAAGAGACAAGGATAGAGAAAGAGAGAGTGAGTGAGATGCAAGAAAGGGTAAGACAAAGAGAGAGTGAGATGCGAGGGAGAACACACAGATTGAACACAGACTTGAGAGGAGAACGTCAGCGTCGAGGATGAACTAAAATCATACATATACAAAAAATGATGCCGTTTTCAGTTTTAAAACAGGTATAGGGTATTACCCAACCAGAAACAAAAATGGGTACAGTTTTAATCCAGTTCTGATTTTACACACATACAAGCCAGGTTTTCAGGTCAGGTCAAAAAATTGGGGCAGATCGACTAAGCAGTTTATTTGTGCATTCCAAACAACATGTATGACCTATAGATTATTTTCATGTCTTTTCAAGTTTTGTGCTAGGCACGGAATCCTGGGTTTTTCTTGTACCTACCTACCTGTTTGTCCTTATAAAAAAAAGAGAAAAGAAAAGAAGATACTACCCCTTGTCCATCGACCCTGTTACATGACCAATATTATATGGTAATGTTACTTTGTATATATATAATTCTTTTAGTATTATTTTATCACTCAGTTCTTTTTTTTATATATATATTTTTATTAAGCTTTTTAAATTTGGACTCAAAATCTCAATCATGACCTTCTTGCATAACCAATAAGAAAATAAATTCAATCAACTAATATAATCATGTGATTTAATTAAAAATAAATTAAATTTGATAAAAATTGACTCAAAGAGTAAAAGAATATCAATTTTTATAAAATTAATTTTTAAAAAAATAAATTACATGATTACGTTAGTTGATTAAATTTATTTTCTTCTAGACTATGCAAGAAGGTCACGTTCTCAAATTCTTAATCCAAATTCAAAAAGAAAAAAAAAAGATAGTTATAAGCAGTAGTAAATGAGGTATAAGGGTATCATTACCCATAATATTTTCCCATGAAATTAAACAAACTCTACCATTAGTTTTTTGGATAGGAAAATGGTTTGCATAGTTGTAAGTATATGTTCATGTTTTGCATATTTATTTAAAAAAAAAAAAAAGTGTGTAATGATTTGAGGTTTCACTTTTTTTCAAATAAAATACATTGAGCTTGCAAACTTTAGGACTATATAATTACTATTATTATTTAAAATGGTTGGTGTAACTATAAATAGGGTACCTCTCCCTTAATATAATCCCCACAAACTCAGAGTTAGTACTGCAAGCAAAGAGAGGTAGAGAGATGGAAGTTATCGAAGTGTTGCTGCAGCTGCACATGAACGGAGGAATGGAAGACACAAGTTATGCAAATAACTCCCTGGTTCAGGTGAACTCAGCAACCGGCCTTTGCATGCCACTAACATTTAAGTACAAGCTTCGTGCATCCAACTGGTCATAATAGATGACTCTGATACGATTACGCATGAAGCCACACCACGTAGGAACATGAGGGCTACTAAACCGAACGTGCAACTGGCCAACTACGTAGCTTGAATTGGCAAGCTGAATCTCCAATATTTTATTCCTCTTTCCTTACGTTAAGATCATTTTCTTTCTTTGTTGGTATTGTTACTTTATTCAACCATTGTTTCCTTTTGATGTAATCGGTTTATAACCAACCATGGAAATGGGCAATAGTTTTTTATGCCAGAAGTTATCAATAAAACCGTGGTCTTCTCAATACCGGGAATTGAGTATTGGTCTCTCTGCACCGTGAGTAGAGAACTTTGGTGCTTGTACCTATCAATTGGTATCAAGAGCCGGTCGATTTCCCCTTCCCGCTATCCATGGCTGATCCCGCAAAGACTAATAAGGTTCGCTTTGAGCAACTCGAAGGAGCTATGTGGGAATTGTGCCGCGGTATGCAAGCTATGCAGGGGGCGAGTGTGACCACCCAACTCTTCTTCAAGAGTTGGCCTCCCGCTCTTCTAGTCGGGATTCGGATCATCGCCGCAAGGCTTCGAAACGACATCTGCCCAAGGATAGTCCACCATCATCACCACGTTCTACCAGTTCCAGGAGTTCCGGCACGGATGCGTCTGCTGAAAGCGAGAACGATGGCTCTCATTCCTCTCAAGCGTCTACTATGGAAACTGATGAGGGTCGCACCACAGCTACGGACAAGACTTTGCACATGCATTCTCGCGTAAAGCTCAACTTCCCTCATTTTGTAAGTGAAGATCCAACGGTTTGGCTTGATCGTGTTAAACAATATTTTGCTACTCCGGAAATTCAGGGCAAGAAGAAGGTGACGCTCGCTGCCTACCATCTCGAGGGCGAAGCCAACCAATGGTGGCCATGGTATAACCGTTCCCATGATGGGAAGACCATCTCCTGGCACAAATTTGAGAAGGGTATCTTGTGCCGTTTTGGACCGATGGATTTCGAAGACTATGACAAGGTGCTTAGCAAGATTAAATAGAGGGGCGCTTTTCGGGAGTATCAACAGGAATTTGAGAGACTGGCTGGCCAAAGAAAGCATTATTAGGTGCTTTTATGGGAGGATTAAAGGAAGACATTGCAATTGAGGTTCTTATGTTTCGACCTAAGGGACTGAAGAATGTTATAGACCTAGCCAAACGCCAGGATGAGAAGCTACAAAGGGCCCGCAAGCCATCTGGCAGTGTTTCCTCCAACACTCGCCATGTTGGCACTGTTGTTCCCACCAACTCCACTACTCCGCTACTCACTGCCAAGCCTGCACCCATTAATGCAATGAAAAGTTTATCATTTCACGAGATGCAACTTCGACGTGAAAAAAACCTCTGTTTTAACTGTGACGAGAAATTTGTTCCAGGACATCGTTGTCAAGCTCAGTCCAGTTTCATTGAAGCTGAAAGTCCACTTGACGTAAAAAAGGATGATGAGGAAGAATTGTCGCCTACGGATACACCAACAAACCCACTTATTTCACTCCATGCATTGTCAGGGAGTCTTGGCAATAGTATTATGTGGGTACGTGCTCTGGTCAACCGGCAGGAAATTAATGCACTGATCGACAGAGGATCTAGCCATAACTTTATTAACCAAACAATGGTTAATCAATTGAATCTCGCAGTTACACCTATCACTCCGTTCGAGTTGCTAGTGGGGAGAAACTCGCCTGTCAAGCTAAGTATGAGAAGGTACCTATTTGCATTCAAGGATTTTTCTTCAAGACGACGTTATTTGCCTTACCAATTCGGGGCTTGGACCTTGTTCTAGGCTATCAGTGGCTTGAAGGATTGGGTTGTGTAGTACATGATTATGCCCATCGCTCTATGGAATTTGTTATTGGTAATCGAAAATTTGTAATTCAGGCTGAACCCATGGGTCCCTCTTTGGTTGTAGACGTTGATGCATTACTGCTGGAATGGAAGCATGGCACTAAGCTATTTTGCTTGGCTGCGATTGAGAGTGAGCCAGCACTCCCAGTGGATTCCACTCCAAATTTGAATCCAGAAATTCAGGCTATTTTATTGCAACAGGAATTGCCACCCTCGTGAACGTTTGACCATCGCATCTTGCTGAAAAATGAAGCCGCGCCCATCAATGTAGCACGATATTGGTATGCCCACTTTCAGAAAAATGAAATTGAACGCCAAGTGGAGGAGATGCAATCTACGGGCTTGATCCATCCTAGCACTAGCCCCTTTTTGTCCCCCGTCCTGTTGGTTAAGAAGAAAGATGGTACTTGGCGCTTTTGCACTGACTACCGAGCAGTGAATTAGGCGACTATCAAGGACCGTTTTCCAATTCCCACTATTGAGGATATGCTAGATGAGTTATTTGGCGCGACTTATTTTTCTAAACTAGATCTCCGGGCGGGCTACCATCAAATTCGGGTTCATCCTGATGATGTCCATAAAACGGCTTTCTGCACCAACCATGGTCACTTTGAATATTTGGTGATGCCATTTGGGCTTTGCAATGCGCCCTCGACTTTTCAAGCCGCCATGAATTCAATTTTTAAGGTCCATTTACGTCATTTTATTTTTGTATTCTTTGATGATATTTTGATTTACAGTAAAACTTGGCTGGATCATTTATGTCATCTTCGGACTACTCTTGGAATATTTTACCTGCCGAAGACGTCACCTGGGAACCACTTTCGACTATTAAGGAGTAGTTTCCTACTTTCAACCTTGAGGACAAGGTTCGTCTCGCAGGGGGGGCAAATGATACGATTACGCATAAAGCCAAGCCACATAGGAGCACGAGGGCTACTAAACTGAACATGCAGCTGGCTGACTATGTAGCTTGAATTGGCAAGCTGAATCTCCAATATTTCTTTCCATGCAGGGATGTTATTTTATTCCTCTTTCCTTACGTTAAGATCGTTTTCTTTCTTTGTTGGTATTGTTTCTTTATTCAACCATTGTTTCCTTTTGATGTAATCGGTTTATAACCAACCATGGAAATGGGCAATAGTTTTTTATGCCAAAAGTTATCAATAAAACTGTGGTCTTCTCAATACCGTGAATTGAGTTTTGGTCTCTCTGCACCGTGAGGAGAGAACTTTGGTGCTTGTACCTATCAAACTCTCCAATTGTGTCTGGCCCATTAAATTTCTTATGATATACAAACATAAATATATATATATATACACACAGACACATATAGATCACACACACACACACACACACACACACACACACACACACACACACACACACACACACATGCATATTTGCATAGAAGAGGAGATATTACGGTACAATTTCATTCGAAGTTAGGGATCTTGCTCATCATCGACTGCAATACTCTTACTAGCTAGTAAAAGTTCCCATCGACTGAAAATCATTGATATTGATCAGTTAGTTTCACACTTTATGTATGTGCCCACACTGTGGATTATATTTGTAGAAGAACTCATAATTCAAGTTCATTCTTTTGACTTTGGACAGTGAAAGGTCATAACTATGACCAAGCCCATCACAGAGGATGCCATAACCCAACTCTACTCCAGCACGTTGCCAAAGAGCCTAGTCATCGCACACTTGGGTTGTTCTTCCGGACCAAACACTTTGTTCATAGTTTCTGAACTTATCAAGGTAGTGGATCAGCTTCGCAGAGAATCAAGGCATGATCAATCACCTGAATATCAAGTTTTCTTGAACGACCTTCCGGGAAACGACTTCAATACCATTTTCAAGTCATCGCCAAGCTTCCAGAAAAAAATGAGCAATCAATTGGGGGCTAGTGCAAGTCCATGCTTCTTTACAGGAGTTCCTGGTTCTTTCTACGACAGGCTTTTCCCAAGCAAAACTCTGCATTTTGTCCATTCTTCTTATAGCCTCCAATGGCTATCTATGGTAATTACCTTTTTGTATAAAAGATTGGAACATCTAGTACTCCTCCCATACCAGATGATGCAGGATGGATGAAAGTGCACATATATAAAACCAATACAGGAATATATACACACATATATCTATATGTATGTATGTATGTATGTATATGTATATGTATATGTGTATATATATGTGTATACATACACACTACCAAAACAAGTTCTCATTGTAATATCTTGAATTTTATGTATGGATATTGCTAGGGCCACCGAGAGTGGATCCCGACACTGCCCACAGATAAGGCCAATTCTCTCTTCTTTTTTTCATGCATTTTTTTAACCTCTTTAGATATTTTTAAAAAAATAACAGCATCATTTAAAAATGCTTACTTAATTATTAAGTAAAAAAAAAAAAGAATCCAGACCCATCATCGGGTGAAGAAGCATTTTCCTTCTATGTATATATGAAACTAGCCTAGTTTCCAATTTGAGCTGTGAAAGGAATCCGCAAGTTTTTTGGACTTCAAAATTGAGGATTATATACGTATGTACGTAGATTTATTAAAAGAAATATATGCATAGTCATATCATGTCTAAGTTCGGTGCATGGAAATTTGAAAGATAAAATAGACGAATCCAACAATTTTACATGGGATTCCACTTTTTTATGCTTAAGGATATATCATAGAGGTCCCCAATTTCTACAGATGAAGAATAACCTCTGCATTCAGTTAATTGATTATAAGCAAATAAACAAGTAAAAGAATTATATTTTTTAAGGAACTAGGGATGGAGAAGTCCACAAAGTCTTTCATCATGGATACTTTTGCAAACACCAAATGAAGTTGAATCACAATGAAATAAATTTATTGCAACAAAGTGTGTCTATCTTACTCACTTCAGAAGTGATGTTACTTTTAACTAGGTTCTTGAGCAAGTGGAGAGCAATAAAGCGAACATTTACATAGCAAAAACCAGCCCGCCAAGCATACTAAGGGCTTACCATGCACAGTTTCAAAGAGATTTCTCAATGTTTTTGAAGTGTCGTGCAGAAGAGTTGGTGCTAGGCAAACGAATGGTTTTAACATTTTTGTGAAGAAGTGAAGATCCATAAGGCAAAGAGTGTTGTTACATATGGGAACTTTTGGCCATTGTACTCAATTATGAATGGTCTCCAAGGTACTAAACTATAGAAACTTTTTTGTTTTTTATTTTTTACGTATAAATAGTACAGAAAATTTTCATATAGCAATTCCCTATTAGTAGCTAAGAAGGAAAGATATTAAAGCTTCCCAACTTAAACCTATGTTTAATTATCTACAATCCTTACAGGGACTCATAGAAGAAGAAAAAATGGATTCTTCCAACATTCCTCAGTACACACCATCTCCATCAAAAGTGAAATTCGAAGTTTCAAAAGAAGGATGCTTCTTCATTGATTACCTGGAGGTATTTGAAGTGAATTGGAGAGTTAATAATACAAGTAAAATAAACTCATCTGATGATCAGTTTTGTGATGGCAATTATAATGTTGCAAAGTGTATGAAAGTTGTGGCCGAACCCTTACTTGTTAGTCACTTTGGAGATGCAATCATTGAGGCGGTTTTCAGAAGGTATAGGAAAATTCTTTCCAATCGGATTTCTAAAGAGAACACTTGATTTTTCAATGTGATTGTTTCCTTGATAAAAAATGAATGATCATGATTGCTACCAAGTTCTACATTGGCACCCACAGTTCTACATATCATCTTTGTTCAAGAGAAAGGTGACGAACATGAAGATATATAACTCTTGTTATTACTACTCAACCTAAGCTTGAATGGCCATATCACCTCGCTGATCATAAACTCTTCTCTTTTGCATGAGGTCAGAACATCTGTGCTATCTAATACTTAATAGAAGAGTGAAATGGCTAACCATTACTAAAGCAAGTGAGTTAATTCACAAAGACATGAAGGTTCATTTTTTTGAAAGACAAACAAAAAACTGGACAATGAAGCTAGCATTGAACAAGAACAGTTCAAGTTGAGATTTTCATGACCAATTATCTCTACTATATGACTATACAATTTAGAAGAAAATCAATAAATCTATGTTCATTTGGCCTTTATTTTCTTTTTTCTCCAATTCTCACTCTACATTTTATTTTTATTCCTTAAGCTTTCTTAGTCTAACCTCTATCTTTGATACTACACTCTGTCACTTTCTCATTTTCTAAATCTCTATAGATTGTTCCCATTCTTACTTCTCCATGCTTGTCAGTATAGAACTCTGTGAGGGTACCAAATAGCAAATTTACTTGGTAAAATAAATCAAGTAAATGCAGGTATGGCTGAAGACAGAGGAGGTGACGCTGTGCACAAACGCTGGGAAGGGGCCAAATGTAGGTTTTTGGTTGGGGGGGGGGGGCAGGGGAAAAATAAAAGTATTTTGAGATTTCGCGCCCCACACAAAAGTGACGTAGTCTTGAGCATTGCCAATAAAACTTTTTTTCCCAGCAATTAACCATCGCTGCAATAGTCCGATTAATGGACCTAGTGATGGATTGGTTGATTTTGATTTTAAAACTCAAAATGAACCAATCCAAAAGGTCACCTTTGCCAACGAAATTATTTGAGGCAATTAAAAATCGTCGGAATAGACCAGATTTCTTGTAGTGGCAGCAAAATAATTATTAGATATGCTTGAAATATAGATAAATGGTATTCTCATCCTATTGTAAGATATATGACAATTAAAATTGGTGTTTAAATAAATTTTTTTAACAATATAACATGTAATAATGGGATTGGAGTACCATACCATTCCTACTCTAGAATACCTAATACTTTTATGTAAATAGTAGTAAAATGATCTATGAATAGTAATAAAATGGTTTGGATTAAGATGTGTTATTGGGTTTTAGGAAATGAGTAAGAAAACGTGAAATAAAAATATTATAAATTTTTTTAATATTATTTTTGTTTTGAAGTTTGTAAAAGGCGTATTGATTTTTGTGTTTTTCTTTTGAAATTTTTAAAATTTGTAATGATTATGGAATTATTAAATAAAAAAGTTGAAAGTTTGAATTCAAAAGGAAATTGTGAGTAATTTTGAGAATTTCTTATCTCATTACCCAAATGTACCCTAGGTCTAATGCAAAAAAATGCAAGCAAGTGTAAAAGAAAATTATGCAAATATAATATATAACATTTTACATTTAAACATACTCAAATATTTACCAAAACTTTAACGCAAGTCATTACACAAAAGAATAAAAATAAAAATAAAAATAAAATCTCATTTTACTTTGAAACTAACTATTTTATTAGGTTATGCACAGTGGTCTCTCCTAAATAGACCACCTGCTCGTGGAACTTCATAACAAGCAATGCCTAATTTTATGCCTGACATGTTCGTGGCTAAACATATTCTAACCTCTACCAACAGAGAGACAACGTCAACAACTTGAGAGAGTTATGTCTCGCTTGAGCCCATTGTGTCCCAGTGATAACCTAAGAGATGTCACTCGGTTTTACAGGCTCCCAAGTGACCAAATGAGTTTCACCGAAATAATGTCACATTTTGGCTTAGGGTCATGATACTCACATACCCCACATAAAATCAAAATATTCATTTTCTTAATGTGCGCACCATGGTCTCCTGTATATGGACCATCCATACACTCTAGCTCCCTTCACCACACCATGGGTAACAATCGTTCATAAGATTTCATAACAAGCGATATCCATATTCATGTTTGTTAAATCAAAGGTTTCAAGTTTTATATAATTATATATCTACACATGGATTTGATGATAACAAACGAATTCAAAAAATAAAGCAGTCTCAAACTCAAGTTGTCTACACAATGGAGTCAAACACATCAAGGAACCAAGTTTGAGCAAGAGGGAACAAGCTCACATTAAAACTCATAGAGTAATGTTGTACATCTCTTGAAAAATTTGAAATTACAATTAAGACTCAAAATTAATATTTTATTATAAAGAATTAAAATACATTTTCCACACGTGCATGAATATTTTGAAAATTAAATTTAAAAATTTGAAAGATGATTGATTGTCATCTTTCATATGTGCATGACATGATTAAAAGTTTAGATTTTGAAAATATTAAAGATGATTGATTGTCATCCTTCACGTGTACATATTTTATTTGAATATTTTCTAAAGTGATTGATACTCTTTTTGACTTATGCAAAAGGTAGATGATTTTGTTCGAAAAATTTGAAAAGTAATTAATACTTCTTTTTTCATATGTGAAAAATAAAAAGATTATGTTTTAATTTCTTGAAAAGTGAATGATGTTGTTTTTAACAATTGAAAAAGAAGAAACTTTTATTTGAATTTTTTGAAAAGTAAATGATGTTATCTTTGACATGTGAATCTTTTCAAATTTGAATATGAAGTTTCATATGCCTATAAATAGTTCAATTGAGATCTTCAAATTTATAACAACAAGAGCATACGCATATCATTGCAAGTTTTGCAACATTCATTCAAAACTTTCAATCTCTTTTTTCTAAGCATTGAGTATCAACCCTTGTTCATTTTGAGAGAGATATAGTTTGTGTTTTATTGTTCTTATTTCACTTATTGAGGAGTGTTCTCTGATAACCTACACACTATCAGCTCTTGTATCAGTAAAGGGGTGTATATAAACCTTGTGCGTGTAGAAAGTGTTCAACACTGGGAATAGTTGAATCACCACGTGTAAGGTGATTGCAAGTGTTGAGGGTGTTCTACACGAATTATTTGTAGTGGTATTATTCAAAGGTGTAATAGGTTTCTATTTCCACCTAAAGGAGGTTGAATAGTAAATTTGGTAATCCTCAAGGGGTAGCTTGAGGCGAGAACGTAGGCAATGACGTTGAACCTCGTTAAGATACTGAGTTTGCTTCTCTCTTACCCTTACTCTTTATATTTATTGCTACTTCATATTTTGTTTATATTTTATATTGTATATTTGATTTATAATTTTTAATTCTTAAATACAATCCAATTCACCCTCCTCTTGTGTTCGTCGTCTGGGCAACAAGTTTAGCACATTTGGGGCCAACCATCCTCTAACCTCCACTAGCAAAGAGGGAATAATGTTGTCCCAAAAGCACTATCGTCTCACTTAGCAATAACCCAAGGAATGTCACTCAGTTGTAAGCACTCTTGAGTAATCAAAGGAACTCTACCAAAATAATGTCATATCTCGAATTGAGGTTGTGATACATGCACACCCAAAAAAAGTCCATTGACACAAAAACTCAACAATTTTACAAATTTCAATATACACTGATAAGTCACAATTTGATAGTAAGAGATTAGCAAATAGTTATAGATTTGAAACATGCCAATGATAAATATTCAAGATATAACTATATGATGAAGACAGTGCACTTGAAAATTTTTCCAACAAGCATTCATATGTTGTAATTTAGTGCAAGGGAGGGGATTTCCAATACCAATTCCCAAGTTGTAAGCCCATGTTATAATGGGGATTTCCAACGTCCCATTGCAACTAAACAATGACATTTAAGATATAAAACACTACAAACCGCAAATAATAAAATAAGCTCTCCATACTACATGTTACAAAACTATATAACTCATCCCAATACTTCACTCGGCACACGAACACATCACAATTAAACAAATGTCTCATCACTTTACATGACACAATGTCAAATTACAAACTATACAATAATCCCATCACTTCATACAACACACATACCAACAACGCAAATGTCCCATCACTTCACATGGCGCACAACCACATCACAAACTATACAATAATCTCATCAATTCACACAACACACATCCCAACTACACAAATGTCCCATCACTTCAAATGAAACATAGACACATTACAAGTTGCACAAAAGCTCATCACTTCAATGTGACACAGAACATAATTTCACAATTCCATCAACAATCATATTCTAGATTAGTCACTGTTAGTTGATCGGATTCCGTCAATAATAATTTTCAATTTCATAATTTCATCAACAATTATCAAAGAACCACTTACCTCTGTGCGGTATTTGATCAGATCTGAGAGCGAGATGCCACTATCTTGAGATGATCGAGGTGCTCAGAATCGAGGGGCTAGAAGTGTAGGAGATAGGCAAAGGGTGCACTGGTGGTTCACATATGAGAAAAGAGGAAAAATTGCGGCTTGCTCTATTTTGTGTGGAGAGATAAAGGTGTTCCGTGGCTTACAAGGGAGGTCATAGGAGGTGTTAGGCTGTGCTAGAGTAGTTTTTGATTGGTGGAGGATGACTGTGTGTACATAAGTGTTGCGGGGATAAGTTTAATGTGCTTTCGCCACCTACCTTTATCCTTATCATATGTGATATCACACATTCTCTTTATATAGGTTGTCGGGTAGATGTTTATAGGTGCTCTTATTTGTTGACCAGGATGAATTTGAGCCTTTTAGGATATATTCTTTATCTTAGATGTATGTTACTTCTTTTCAATTCAAGATGCTAAGATTGTTTGATACTGGTTTTCTAGCAATGATTATGGATGTATTTGGTAGAACATTGATTTTGACTAAGGCATTGAGAGCTAACTGAGGAATGGGTGTGAAAATTTATGGTTTTGAGGGGCATAGTATTTTTACCAAAATGTGGTAAGGGTTTTCTTGTTAGTATGTGTTGAGCTAGCTTATACTCGATGGTGTTAATTTATGAGAACCTAATTTTATGCATTTTGATGAGTTATCAGAGTGCACACGAAAGCATGATATTTTGTGATATAGTTAGGGGTTCAAAATTTGTGCCAATCTTGAGCAATTAGTGGTGACTTGAAATTTTGAGACGATACTTGCCATTGAAGATTAATCATTCAGTTGTACTAATTATGCTTACTGATAGTTAATTTTAGAAGTGGCTAATAGGTTACCAACTTGCAGAATACAATGAAGGTTTGGAAATTTTAGCATAGGAGTTGATTGAGGTTAGCAGAGTTTGTTGTATGAAAATAAGAATCATTGGAATTTACTAGGTGTTGGATTAATGTTTTTGTGGAAATGGATATTTTGGAGTACATGGCCTCTTAGGAGTACTAGACGTGATGTGCCACTCAGAGACTAATGTGAGTATGATGGAATCACCTAAGGGAGTAGACATGAGAGAGTAATATCCATAATCGTTTGGGCATCAATGATGGTATGTTTCTGTCAAATGTGTTCTGAGTTATATCTTGTATCCTGCCTTGGTGTTGATGTTTGATCTTACAAATTTCAAGGATTTAATGGGGGAGGATGTGATACCCAGTATTTATGTATATTTTTATTGAATGATTATTTAAATAATTATAAATAGCGGTTCTCTTATTTTAAATTTAATGTGTTTCTCATTGGATTATTTTATGATTTATAAGTTATGAAATTTATTTTATGTGCTTTCTTGATATTAATTATTGTTTTGCATTTAAACTCCTCTCTAGTCTAAATTATTTTATTGTCAGGCTTTAATTATGATTTTTTATTTATATTGAGTTGTAGTGTTTTTACTTGACTTTTATTTATTTTTATTGTAGCTTTTTACCTTGTTGGATTTTAATATTCGGACTGGGGTTTTTTTAGTGGGTTTCCCTTTTTTTCGTGCCAAGCCCCTTCATTTTTGGGCCCAGCCCATCGCACCAGCCCAGCCCCTTTTAATTTCCCCCAATGGTGTCATTTTGGCCACAGCCCTTATGGCTTTATTTCTTCTCCTCTTTCCCTGTTGTGCCGTTGCCTACTCCTTCCTCTAAAATTTTTCTTGCCACACGCAGCTCCCTCTTCTTCCCCTCCT
The DNA here is from genome assembly GCF_018687715.1 of Carya illinoinensis. NCBI lineage: Eukaryota > Viridiplantae > Streptophyta > Magnoliopsida > Fagales > Juglandaceae > Carya > Carya illinoinensis. The sequence goes on along the minus strand of NC_056758.1, from coordinate 7,106,173 downwards.
TTCCATTTTTGTTTTCCTTCTTTCTTTCTACAAAACCAGAGTTTACCACAGCTGCCTTTCTCCATTTTCATTAGGTAATTTCTTGCACTCTAATCTTGTTGTTTTGGTTTCTAGTTTTTGTTTTCTACAGACTTAACCTTCTCTTCTCCATTTCTTTTCCTCATTTTCTTCTTTTGCTTTTGAAAATTTGTGTTGTGCCACAGCTCTTGATTTTGGTTTCTTTGTTTCTGACCATGCATTTCTCTTTTCATTCCTTGCATTTTATTTAATCTGTTTTCTCATCTTGTGCAGGTAAATCTGCGAGCTTCCATGCTCTGTTTTTCTCTCTTTTACCTTTAGGTTTTTTTTTTGTGTGCTAGTTGGTGGTAAAACCTTGTGATTTTCGGTTGTTTTGGACTCAAATAGTGCCCTGCTATAACTCCCGAATTTGTGCTTTGTTCTTGGCCGAAGAACCGTGCGCCCATACTCTTGTTTTCTTGGTTCTCATTTTATCTCCATTCCCACTTTTCCTTCCTCACATTTTAGTACCCTGTTTTTAGCCCAATCCGTGCCCTGTTTCTGTCCAAACCAGGGGTGTGCATGTGACCCGAACACCCGATGGATCCGATTAAGATGATCCGAACCAATCCGGCTTTTATCGGGTCATTACTTGAGCGGGCATCCAACCCGACTAAAATAACGGGTTTGTTAATTGGTGTCAACCCGTCCGACTAAGTCCTCAAACCCTAGCCAGTAGTCGCCCATTCAGCCTCAAGCCCTCCGGTGACAGCTCCGCGTCCTTCTGGCCAACATGGACGCCAATGATACGTAGAGAAGAAATTCACAAAAAGGAAAATGCCATGAAACTGGACGCTTGGGATATGCAGAGAAGAAATCCACAAAAAGGAAAACGCCATGAAACTGGACGCTAGAGAAATGCAGAGAAGAAATTCGCAAAAAGAAATTCACAAAAAGGAAAACGCAATGAAATTGGATAGAGATATGCTGAAAAGAAATTTCCAAAAAGGAAAATGCAATGAAATAGAAAATAGTGAAAAAAGATTTGGGTTTGCTATGCAGAGAAGAAGAAAATGCAAAAAAGGAAAACGCAAAAAAGCAAAACTCAAAGAAGGAAAACGCAAAAAAGCAAAATGCAAAAAAGGAAAATACAAGATCAGAGCTGAGGGAGTTTGCTATGCAGAGAAGAGGGTATTTTCCAGCGAAGAAGCTTACAGATCTAAACACCGCCGTTTAAAGAGTGTTTTGGGGGTTGAATCGAGAGGCTCGGGTGCTGCCGCCATTGTTGCTGCTGGGTTTCGTAGTTTGTAGTTTTCTTATTGAAGAGTTTGTGCTGGGCAGGTCAAAGCTTGGGGATGCCTCTTCTCGGCTCGAGATCTCCTTCAATCCCAAGAGTCCAAGTCATTTCTAGAGGCAATTTCTGGAAGCAATAAAAGAATAATAATCATTTTATGTGAGTGAATTAACTCGTTTCTGGAAGCACGGAAACAATGTTGTTTTTAAAGGTCAGGTCATATGGGTTCGACCCGATTTGATTTTCTTCGGGTTGGTATGAGTCGGTTTGGCGCCTTAAATGGAGTTATTCGAGTCGGGTCAGGTGAAAACCCATTTGAAACAGACCGGGTTGCAAGCCTAGTCCAAACCGTGAGCTTCATTTTGGGCTTTCTTGTTGATTGTGTTCTTGCCGTAAGCTTTGTTTTGAGTCATTATCTTCTAGATTTTTATTCTAGTAAATCAGCCCTTTTATTTCATGAAAATTTCCTTGATTTCGAAATGTCCCAAAAATTGTGATTTTTTGGTGATTTATTTTCAAGCACGCTTTTGGCATTAAACTGGATGCTTGATCTTTCAAAATTTTGCTTTTAGCACTGTAAGTAATTTTCTAAAGAACCTTTTTGAGGTTTAAATATATTTTATACTAACAATCTTTTGTGATTTGGTTGGTTTTGCCGAACGTTGAGCCTGAGGAGTTTGGGGGTCAGTTGGATTGGAGGATGGAGTTGCTTATGAAATTGGATTATGGTGGAATATTTTATTTGTGGTGTTCGATTTCTTGGCATTTATCATTGTGTTCATGCATGTTCATGTGTTACAAATGAAAACTTGATTTTAATGTGTAAAATGATTTTTGGGTGCGTGTGTATCATGACCCCAAGCCGAGATGGGGCATTATCTTAGTAGAACTCATTTGGTCACTCGAGAGCATAATATAATAAGTGACATCCCCTGAGTTGTCGCTGGGCGACAAAAGGGTCAAATGGGATGGTAACGCTCTCATGCTGACTTTGTGGCCCCTCTGCTGGCGGTAGCTAGAGGATGCTTGGCCACGAACGGGCTGGACAAGGAACTGGGCATCGCTGGTTACGAAATCACATGTATGGTCGTTACCTATGTTGTGACAAAGTGAGATAGGGTGTGTAGATGATCCCTATGGGAGATCATGGTGCATACGGTTTAAAATTAGATTTTATACCAGGCCATTTTCTGGGAAAATGGCCGATAGTATTTTTAATGGACTTGATTTTTGGGCCAAATGGGATTTTGGCGTGTGTATGAAAATAATTATTTTTTGGAAATGATGATTTTTTGGTCTCATGCATATTTCATCATATACATGCATATTTGTTGTTGCATGAATGTATTTTCATATCTTGGGCTGTTTGGTTTATTATTTGCTGAGACTCGCAATCTCATGGTATTCGATACCCTGCAGTACCATTTTATAGTACTGTAAATTTTGATGCAGCGGATGAAGTAGAGCCTGAGGATGCGGCTCTGCTGGAGGAGTGATCGGGGATCACTTTCTCGTGTATCGGGATTTGTTTCCTCCTTTTGGTTATTGTATTTTGTTTTATTTATCTTTTCATCGGATAACTGTAATACTTTTAAAACGCTTGCATTTAAGTGAATTTGTATTTAACAATTTTGGTACTTAATTGATTGACTTTAACTTATCCGCTATGTCTTTTGTCCTACACGTGTTGCATGTGCACACACTTTGCATTTATCGTTGGGGTGCGTGACCCATGTGTTCATCATCCAAACGTCTCAATTCTCGCACTCTCGTATGTGGGAGTTGGGAGCGTCACACAAATATAGATCGAAATGGGAGGAGAAAAAAATAGTGCGAGGGAGAGGGAAAACCAGAGAGAGAGAGAGAGAGAGAGACCAAGGGACCTACCAGCCGATCTTTGGGGTCGGGTGGGGACGGTGGACAATGGCATTGATGCCAAAGATAGGAGAGAAGAGAAAGAGAGGTATGAGAGAAATCTAGGGGTGAAAAAAAGACTTGTAAATTGGACCGAACCAAACCAGTGTACCAGGTTCGGTCTGGTCCGGTACCAATTCCATTTTTCTCAAAACCAGTCAAAATCAGTCTGGTTCTAATTTTCATTTTTCTAACACGAGGCCGGACCAGTTCATATATATATATATATTAATTTTTTATATTATATAAAATATTTTTTATATTATGTATAATTTTTATATATAATTATATATAAAATAATTTTGTATTATATGATAAATTACTAATGAATATAATTTTAAATTTTAAATCCTATATAAATAACTATATATTATAATATACTATAATATATCAATATAGTCTACTATACAATTATATTATATATTATAATATACTACAATATATTATCACTATATTTTTGTTTTGGCAAAAAGGAATATTATCACTATATTATTATTATTATTATTATTATTATTATTATTATTATTATTATTATTATTATATTATATAATATACCGGACAAACCGGATTGGAACGAAGTACCGGTTTAATAGTGTTACCGATGCGGTATAGGTTCTTCAAGTCTCGAAACTAGTATATACATGTTCGATTCTAAAATATGTCCACCCTAGAGAAATCGAAGGTAGGGATAGTGAGACCAAGAGATGAGAGGAGAGTGGGCTTTCCCACGAGGCAGAGGAGCATGGTGGTAGTGTAGTGGGTGGTGTGATTCTCAATACTAAGAGCAATCGTAAGACAGAGGCAGAGACGTAGATGTAGAAAAAGACTTACCAGCGTGTAGAAGATTGGAGACAACAAAATGTGGCGGCACATGTGGCAACAAAAATAAAAACATAGAGAAGTGAGAGAGAAACATAGAAATGGAGAGATAAGAGAGAGAATGCAAGTGGGAGAAGAGTAATTGAGAGACAGATAGGTGGGGGACAAGGAGATGAAGTGGAGTTAGTGGAGAGGGAGACAGAGAAGGAGAAAGAGAGAGGTCAGGAGAAAGAAAAGAAGAATTTAGGGTGTTAGGAAGTGAGATGAAATGAGAATTTTGTGAATAATAGTAAGATAATTTGTGAATAGTAGTAAAATAGTTTGAATTTAATAATTTTTGGATTTTAGAAAATGAGAAAGAAAAAGTTGAATAACAAGTACTAGAAAGTCAAAATATTGTTAGAATATAATTTTATAATATTATTTTTGTTTGGGGATTTGAAAAAATTGAATTATTTTTTATTTGAAAGTTTATGAAAGTTGTAATAATTAGTTTGAAAAAGTTGTAATGATCAGTTTGAAAATTTTGTATTCAAATTATGTTTGGAAAGAATATGGAATGAGATGAGATGAGAATTTTGGGATAAGATCTATTTCCAAACGAGCCCTTATTCCACCTTTTTTTTCTCTCTCTTGAGTGAGCTGAGCCAAAGGGTTGGATTATCACACTAGTGGGTTGGGCCTAAGTTTGGGCGAGGCTTCATAGTATCCTATTAAAGGACAAAGTAGGTTGTATCTACCTTGCAAGATGCTTTTATGAAAGGGAGAAGCTTCACACAATACATCCTTATGTACAATGATCATGATAGAGTTATAGATTCAATGTACATAAGATAAACTCATGAAAAGTGTTTCATTGTTCCTCTAAACAATGAAAACACTCAACAAAACAAACTTGACTTTTAGAGACAAAATTTCAATTTTGTCCGTTCAAACGTTTATAATTAGGGACAAAATCATTTGTCCCTAAAAGTGATTGTCCGCTCTGATGATTTACTATAGTTGTTCGAATGATGATAATCATTTGAGTGTTTGAATGGTTTACTAATACATATAAACTTGAACACCCCATACCTAAAGGCCCAGGGAGTTAGTTCCTGCCACTTAAAATCACAACCCAACAATATAGGCATAAACTTCAAAGGCTTTCTAACACGTCAAACTAAACATATACATTCTTCTCTAGCGACATCAATTAAATCCTACAACATATATAATAAAAAACTCCACAAAGTCTCAATAAAATCACTCACTACAAGAGAATTAGTTTTTTGAGACAAAAACTTTTGTCTCAAAAAATCCAAATTTCGTCCCTAGAAATTTTTGGAGATGAAAAATTTTTGTCTCGTCTCGAAAAGAATTTGGAGACAAAAATTGATTTTCATTTCTAAAAAGTAATTTTAGGGATGAAATTGGGCAGAACCAGTCGAAATCGTTCAAACGGATTTTTTTTAGACAAAAAAATGTCATCTCAGAATCAAGTTCGAATGAAAAAAATTTTATTCGAACTTACACTTTTGTTTGAACAACATGAAATATTAATTCGAACCTATAACCATATTTGATCCTGTTTGTTCGAACCAACATACTTTTCAAGTGACTTTTGTTCGAAGATAAATATCAACCGTTCGAACAGACAATCTATTTTTGAAAATCTTCTTTCGAACGGAGTTTTGAAAAATAACGTTGTTCGAATAAATATTTAATTATTCAAACGAACGTACGGAATGTATTTCCCGATACGTTCGAATGGGTTGCTTTTGTTCGAATGGGTCTATTTTTGTTATAATGGATGCATAAATGGTAATTCACCATTCGAATGAGTCATTTAACGTTCAAAAGGTATTGGTCAAACAGATCAAAATTTAATTAAAAAGAACATACTAATATTACACAAATTGTAATGATATATACATCAATTGTTCAAATGTTTATGAATATCATAAATAAAGGCAATTAAAAAAAATTAAGTGAATTATGATTGTGGTGATGATGGTGGCATAGAGTTTTGGGACATCATTAACTAGAATTGTTCAAACATTTTGTAGTTATTTAATGGAGCCTCTCTTTTAATCTTGTCTCTAAATCTGCTGCTTGATCTAATTGGGTCAGCAACTCTTCTTCCTTCAACATCAATCGTTCTATCTCAAGTGCAAATTCATCTAATTCCTTAGTCCTGTCGTCATTTGATATGGCTTTCAAAGAGGATGATGATGTTAAGAATGAATTTACACAATGTCCTAAGCCCCTCAAATATCCAGAACGTGATCTTAGAACTTGAGAAAAGATTTGAGCATCGTTGACAGATGATTCATCAGATGGACTCGTAGCAGTTTCCTTAAGAGATATCATCTTGTCCTACAAAAAAAAATATTAAAATTAGTATAGGTAACAAAAATATCTTTAGACAATGGAATTAAAGAAACTTAAACTTACATAATTTGCCTCTGCCTCAGGATTGCTCCAAACACCATCACGATTTTTATGTATTTTAGCATACAATTGGATCAGATCATAGTTAGCAAGACTTTTTTCTTGTTGCAAAATGAAAATCTATATCATAATTTAAATCAGAAAAGTGTATATGTTAATATTTAATGGGAATTAGAATAACTTACCATTTTTTTTACAAGCGATGAAAAGATCGAGAACCCGCATGATGGTGTATCATTAAATTTGATCTATTTGCTTTGTTCACTGTACTCCGTTGCTAAAAAAAGGTATTATAATTTTATGTTTAATACATCTATCATATATTATTAAAAAAAGATAACAGCGAAATTACTTGATAAGCAGGATCTTCAAACAGATCACAAAATTTCTCTCATTCGTTTGGTGGCATTGCTTGGAATGGACTTTGACGCGCCTCTGTCGTAGTACTGAACTTCTGATAGTGTGCATGACATCGACCTTTGTACCTCCAGAATGCATTCGACATCAGTTCCTAAATTGTTAGTCGATCCTCTCGCCAGCCAAAATTTAGTTCAAACTCATCCTTAAAAAAATTATAAACAATTAGTATAAATACAAAAGTTGTTTAAATCAACATGTTATACAAAGTAACTTATTACCAGGCAATGATTTTTTATGTGGTCTTTCACATCTTTGGGAACTTTAGTCTAGGAGGATGTAGCCATCGGTGCATACGTGCGAGTAAGAGTACCAACATAAGAAGCAAGCCAAGATGCCATGTGACGCCCCCAAATCCCCATGCCCGAACACGGGGAAATCGAGACGTCCGGACGGTGACAACCCGGGTCACCATCCTATCGACGGGTGCCGAGTGTGTGCAAGGCAACATATGTGTACAAAGAAACACGCAGCGGATAACGAAAGTCATAACTAAGTACCATAATTTTTCTTAACGTAATACAAGCTGTTTAAAACATACATAAATAAAATATTACAAAAACACAAATACAGTTTTAAACCAAATATAAATCATAGCATTAGCAACCCGGCGGAGCCGCATCCTCGGGCTCAGCCTCCTCCTCTTCGTCCTCTAACTCTGCACCAAAAGCTACGGAACCAAAAATGGTACCGCAGGTAAGTAAAACCCAAACACTACCAGATAAAAACACATATAGAACTCAAACAATATGCATGAAACATGCCCAATGCACAAAGCCCATAAAACATAATTTTTCACACACGCCAAAAACCCATTTGGCCCAAAAACACATCCTTTCCGAAAAACACTCCAAAAGTCACATTTGGCCTTTGTCCGACTCAAACCATTATCCATATAAACCGTATGCACCATAACCTCCCCTAGGGGTCATCCGCACACCCTGGCTCCAGTGCCACACCGCAGAGTACCACCACGCATGTGACACCTAACGAGCGATGCCCAGTTCCGTGCCCCGCACGTTCGTAGCCAAGCATCCTCTAGCCCTCACCAGCGAAGGGCCACGGAGTCGGTGCGTAGAGCGATGCCCGGTTCCGCGCCCAGCGCGTTCATAGCCAAGCAACCCCTAGCCCCCGCTCTCGTCGTCTAGCGACAACTCAGGGGACATCACTCAGTTTATTCCACTCCCGAGTGACTAGAGGAGCTCCACCGGAATAATACCTCATCCCGGCTTGGGGTCGTGATACACACGCACCCGTAAGACCACTTACGCCAATACACAGGCTTTTCACACATAAACAAAAACACACATGCATGCACCATGTAATGCCATATCAATGCATAATAAAATAATCCAACACACATAAATCAATAAAACAAGTAACTCCGTCCTCCATCCATCCGACCCCCGAACTCCTCGGACTCAGTCCGGAATCAGCCAACCAACAGATAAAATTATTGAATGAGCAATATATATTTAAATCTGAAAATAGGGTTTGGAAAATACTTACAGCGCTATATGGCAATTTTAGAAAACACGAGGCGTTGCAAACGGCGGTGAAAAAGCAACGTCACAATGAAAATTCACTGTGGCCGTGGGTTGTGAAAAATCCACTTTTGAACGGGGACAAACTAGGGCTTGGGATTGATAGGGAATGGTCTAGGGATGGTTGTGAAGCTATTGGAAGTGGTGGTTGGCCGTGGGTGGCGGCGGAATCGCCGGAAAGAGACCGGATTTCCCAAAAAGGAAAGCTAGCTCGTAGGAGCTGTTCCGGTGGTCGTTGGAGGCCGAAAATAGGTGGGTTAGGACGGCAAGGGACCGGTGATGAAGTGGTGAGGAAATGGTGGCCGGAGGTGGAGCGACGGCGGCGGATCGGAGCCAAAGCCGTGCGGGCTTTAAGGAGGATTTCCGGCCAAACGGCCGGTCGGTTGGGGGTGAGTTTCGGTGGGGAGGTGCGCCAGAGGGAGACGAAGCGAATGGGACTGGCGGTGAGTCGCATGGTGGCCGGACGGCGGCAAACCGGGGGTGAGAAGCTTCCGACGTGAGGGAGAGAGAAGAGAGAGAGAGAGACCGGGGGGTCTCGAGCGGGAAAGAGAGAGAGAAAAAGAAAGAAAGAAAAAAAAAAGAAAAAGAAAGGAAAAAGAAAGAAGGAAAAAGAGAAAAAAGAAAAAGAAAAGGAAAAAGGGAAAGAGATGTAGGGAAAAGACGAGGTCTAATCCTCAGTCCGGGAAAAACAACACTAAACCGCCGCGAAGATATTAAAAACTACAAAACAACTAAAAGAAATAAAACACAACATCAATTAAATAAAAAAAATAATTTTAAAACGCAAATAAATTAAAATAAATAACTAAAATATTAATTAAAATAAAACAACTATTTCAGCGAAAATACACTCAAAAGCGGGTCATCACATGCCAAATCCTCAGAGCCACCGGTGTGATCATCAGGTATATCAACTTTAATTATGCTCAATTTCCTTACTTTCTCTATGCAGACACCCCTTGTAATGTCTCTAACTCGGAGCTGGTTTACAACAGCTATATATACAATAATTAAAACATATATTTTAATTAAATTATTTTATTTGAAAGATATACAGTGATAAAATACCTTGTTCTGGTTCTTGTTATGTTGGCCCACCATTGTTGGTAGGTGAACCACACGAGGAGTTAGTACGTGGTGGGAATAGCTCACGTGTTCTTTTGCGTTTAGGAGGCATATCTGTTAGAAATTATAATAAATTATTATTTGAACAAAATACATTATGGATTTTTGTAAGAATTAAAAATACACAAATATCTGTTTCAAAATCATTCAGTATCAGTTTTGTTGGACCAGTCGCTCTCATCTTCAGTAGACACTTCAATTGATTCATGTTCTTCCTACATTTCACATTCAATTACTTCGGGTTGAACATCTTCTCTATGCAATGGGACCATGTCATATTGGCTTAGATCAACAAATAGATCGATGTCTGATTCATTTTCTTGATATGCTTCTTCATGATATAGACTAACAACTTCTTCATGTGGTTTGTCTACCTCAGGAATATAATCATATACATTTCTTGATGCAAACTTCTCGACTACCCACCATGGATTTCCGTACTCCAGATCATCTAAATAAAAAACCTGATTTGCTTGGCAAACGAGAACGAAAGGATCCTCCTCATACCATTTGCGAGATGTATTGACACTTACAACATATTCATCCTTAGGCACTCCCAACCTAAGATTTGAGACATCCCACCAATTAAATTTAAATAACCAGACTTTAACGCTATGATATCTTCCACAATTCCGTAAAAATTGATATTATCATCCTCCTAACTTCCTTCAACTACGATTCCACAATTTTGAATTTTCCTATATCGTTCTCTGTTTGCTGTGTGAAATCTATATCCATGCACCAAACATCCTGAATATTGGATGGCTCGCTTAGACGGACCACATGCCAAAGCATACACTTATGGTGAGATTTCACTTGAATTTTCACTATATTTCGAAACAACCTACCTCAATAAATATTATTCTACTTATATCAATATCTTATATATGGTGCCATTCAAGGTATAAAGTTCAAAAAAATTCTGCATGTTTTTTTTAGTAATACTGTATGTTTAAACCACAAGGCAAATTCTTCTTCGTACGTCTTTTCTACGTTAGTCACACCATTCATGCGAAGTAGTTGTATATGTTCACTGCGTAAGTTAATATGAACTATTAATTTGTATCAATATATACTATATTATTATAAATGCACTTAAAAATACTATTGAATTAGATGACTATCACTAACTTCAAATAGTGGTCAATCTCTTCACAGTTATTCATGACATACCATCAACCCCTTGTGCACCTATGAGACGTACTTTCTGGGAAAACACGATAAATACTGAAGAAACTTCCATTTGTCCACCTTCATAATTTCAATCCGGTCTCATAAATCTAGTATCAACCCCATGAAAATATATTGAACAAAATGTATACCACACATTATCAATGTATGACTCTGCGATCGGTCCTTCCGAACGAGCCTTATTCCCCACAGATTGCTTAAGTTTTCCTAAAAACTGTTCAATAGGATACATCCATCTATACTGAACGGGGCCAGCAACTAAAGCCTCACGAGGTGGATGCACAGCCAAATGAACCATTACATCAAAGAATGAAGGCGGGTACAAACTCTCCAACTTGCACAATATCAATGCAATATTAGCTTCCATTTTTAATAAGGCATCAATTTTCAATGTTCTACTGCAAATACTCATAAAAGTCTCCTTGAATCTGTGAGAGTTGTACGAAGATCTCGAGTAAGCTTTCTGCGCATACCAACTAGCAACAATCGCTGCAAAAATATGTGGTAGTCGTGACTTTTGAGACAAGTTATCTTCTAATCACGAGTTCGGATACATCTTGACATATTCGAAGCATAACTGATTGAGCGGAAATATTGCATAGTTTAGCTATTTAAAACCAACGTATTTTAAATTCTTTGTGACACTATTATTGGTTTTAGATAGAAAAATGGTTAATAAGCATAAATACGAGTTGTGATTTTTAATTGATTGATATCATGTTTATGCTTAATTTTATAACTATGATTAATAGGACAATATTTCCTAACATATATAGTTTATTTTTGATAATCTATTTTTCTTTTAATTTATTTTTGAGTGTTATTTCTTTTTTCTTATTTTCAGCTTAAATAAAATTCAAATGGGATCCAGTTGGGACTTTTGACTAAAAGTTGAGAAGAATGAAGAGAAGGAAGTGTACTTGGAAACTGAAAAAAAGATACTGAAGATGACTTTTTGGTGGTGACTTTCTTATCTTGATTGCTTATAAACACATGAGATGAAGAAAATGTTTTGCGGTGGACAAATACATGCAAAGTTAAAGTCTAAAAAGGGAGGTGCCGTGCATTACTTGGATTGGAGGGAGTTGTACATTGAATCTATAATGAAGAGTGCCGTGCTTGACTTGTGGAGTTGGTGGTGATTATTTGTGAGAAGTCGGCTGGAGTGAATTGGGATTGGAGGAGTTTGGCACCGACTTGAGGCAGCTATATATATATATATATTGCTGGACGGAGAAGAAAAGGTGAGTTGGTGAGTAGTAAGGGTAGAGAACGTGAGGGAGTGCGTGCTTGGTTTGAATTGAGGAGAGGAAATCGGTGCTTGATTGAATAGATGAGAGAGGAGAAATCGGTGGGATTATTTCTTTATTCTCCAGTCGGTGTCTAGCTGGGAAAAGTGGAGTGTGAACATAAGGCTGCGGCAACTTCTTGTTATTTAGCTTGGCTTTTACGTTGATAAGAGGTGAAGACTAAAAGTGTAGCTTTCATTTCGGTGCTAAAAACGTGGTAAGCAGATCAATCAAATATTTGGAAGCTCTCGTGTGGGTTGGTGCAGCTAAAGTGGACGGAATTGGAGGATATTTTCGGTGGAGTCTTCAAATTGTAGTTCCCTTCAGTTATTTAATGATATATTCTTTTTTCTATAAAAGGGATGGTGAGTAGAGTGAAGAAAAAGGTGGGGAAGCCCCTCCTGGCTGGAGTGAGACTGGCTGGGGGAGGGAAGACGTGGAAAGGGAGAAGAGACATAGAGAGAGTTACGTGGGATACGGTTGGAGGTTGTACGTGGAAGGTAATTTATTTTCTTGGTGGGAGAGAAAATAAATAGAGCAGGTTACGTGGAGAGACATTGAGAGAATTAGAGTTGGATGTGAGTAGAGTCGGTGGTTGCTTTTGAGTTGAGAAGTGTCGGTCAATGCAGGCGAGAAAGAGGATTGAAGGAGTGAAAGAGTTAGTTGGTGGGTGCATGATTAGAGAGAGACGTGTAGAATCGGTGGGGAGTTTCCAGAATTAGAGAGGGAGACGTGTAGGGAGTGAGAATTGATTAAAAGAAGGAATAGGCTGGGATTGTTGTACGTGGAAGTCTATAGAAAGGGAAGAAAGTGCATTGCCGTGTTTGACTTGGTTTGTGTGAGGTGTCTTAATAGGTGAGTCGGTCATTTGGTTGGAGGAAAGGTAGTGAACGTGAAGTGGGAATTTGGAGGAGAGCAGTCGGTGGTTGCTTTTCCAGGAGAGTAGAAGGGGTGTCGGCTAAAAGGGAATTGATGTGGAGGGAGTTCTTGCCCAACCTTGCTAGCTTCATTTCTATTTTATGCAGTTCAACGATGACGTGGACTTTATTCTCTCAGCATCAACTGGATTCCAAATTTTGTTATTTCTAAATTGTTGCTTAGTATTTCTTATGTTTTATTTTAGTTTTCTAATGAAGAATATTTATGTGATTTCTATAGTACCTGTAATGAATATGTTTGGCTAAATTTTCATGCTAAGGTTAGAGGTAAAGTTTAATGATTTAAATATTATTTTCGGATCCACGTAAAAATTTATTCTGCGAACTTGATCGATTGAAGGATTTTATTATTGGATATATTGATTATCTATATATTTATCTTGATTCATTGTGATTTTCGAATACAGTGAATGCTTGAGAAATCCCTGTGATATTCAAATAGATTTGTGAAGTTTTTTAATCATCAATCATTCATGCTCAATCATAAGCGACTATTTTTTCTTGATCTTAAATGCTAAATCTTCCAATTAAACGGAATCATTATTCTAGTTTAATTGAAGTAAATCGATCGGAAATAATATCATAAATTATTAGATGGATCCTCGAAGTCTTAGTCTTTCTCCATATCAATTCATTTTATCATTTTAGTTTGATTCAGTTATTTTATCAATCTTCATTTGATTGCACGGTTCTTTTAGTCATTTCGTTTCATTGTCTGAATTTATTTTCTTTATCACAAAAGTCAATCCCTATGGATTCGATCCTGTAAGATACTACAATACCTGTATACTTGCAGATAAAACTGCACTAAATTTTTGATTCATTTAATTTGAGTCAAAGTTTAGGCGCAACAATAACCATTGGGTAAATTGATTGTCATGAACCATTCACAGAATTTCTCTTTCATCACTTGAAAGTGTATACCATCCAAGGGGCATATAGGCTGACGACCCAGTGTATTGCAAATGCAACTCCGATCTTATCCCAACTCTTTCAAATCTTTACGAGAGTTGACTGTATCTTTTGTCTTCCCTTGTATTGACATCAAGGTGCCCAAAATATTCTCACATATATTTTTTTAATGTGCATAACGTCTATATTGTGATACAGTGTTAAGGTAGACTAGTATGGCAACTCAAAGAAAATACACTTTTTTGTCCAATTCAACTCCACTGCTTATCATTTCCACTTTTGACATCTTGCATCATTCCCAAATCTGTTGTCTGGAACATATTCCAATTACGTGAGAATATCACCACCAGAATACTCTGGCGGTGATGACCTGTGCTCAACCCTTCCATCAAATATTGCTTTATTTGAATGCCATCTATGATCATGAGGTAGATATCGATGATATCTCATGAAACATAATTTTCAGCCATTCGTTAAATGCTGAGACTGTGTATCTTTGTTACAAACAAGACAAGCCATTTTTCCTTTTTTACTCCACCCAGACAAGTTCCCGTATGCTGGAAAAACATTTATTGTCCAAAGTACTACAGCATGCATCTTGAATTCACATTACAAAGTCTCATCATATGTATTGACACCCTGTTCCCACAACTCTTTCAACTCTGCCATCATTGACTACAAATATACGTCTATTTCATTTTCTGGTGACCTTGATCCTGGGATCAAAAGAGTCATCATAAAATAAGTATCCTTCATACACTTCTATGGTGGCAAATTATAGGGCATTAATATGACAGGCTAGGTGCTATGAGAATTACTCATGCTCCCAAATAGATTAAAGCCATCAGTTGCTAAACCAAGACGTACATTGCGAGGTTCTCCAGCAAACCATGGATACTTGTCATCCAATGTAGGTTCTCCAGCAAACCATGGATACTTGTCATCAAATTTCTTCCATTGAAAGGAATCTACATGATGCGTGAGGAATTGATCATTTTGGACTCTTTCTGTGTGATGCCAAGTCATATCTGTCGCAGTCATCAAGGAAGTAAACAATCTCCGAAGTTGAGTAATCAACGGAAAATGTCTTAGCACTTTATGGGGTACATTACGCTTATCTGATGTCCATCTTGCCTCATGACACACTAGACATGAACCAAATTCTGCATATTGCTTCCAGAAGGGAACACAATCATTCTTACATGCGTGGATGATATTATAATCAAATCCTGTGATGACCCGCTTTTGAGTGTATTTTCGCTGAAATGATTGTTTTTATTTTAATTAATATATTAGTTTATTATTTTAATTTATTTGCGTTTTAAAATTATTTTTTTTAATTTATTTGATGTTGTGTTTTATTTCTTTTAGTTGTTTTGTGGTTTTTAATCTCGTTTCGGCGGTTTAGTTTTGTTTTCCGGAGTGAGGATTAGACCTCATCTTTTTTTCCCTACACCTCTTTTCCTTTTTCCTCTTCTTTTTCCTTTTTCTCTTTTTTCTTCTTTCTTTTTCCTTTCTTTTTCTCTTTTTTCTTTCTTTTTCTTTTTCCTCTCCTTTCCCGCTCGACCCCCGTCCCTCTCTCTCTCCTCCTCTCTCACGCCGGAGCCTTCAACCCCTTGACCTGCCGCCGTCCGGCCACCGTATGGCTCACCGCCGGCACAGTTCGACTCCCCTCCCTCCGGCACACCTTCCCACCAAAACTCACCCCTCCAAAGGCTGCACGGCTTTTGCTCTGATCCGCCGCCGTCGCTCCACCTCCGGCCACCATTTCTTCACGACTTCATCACCGGTCCTTTGCCGTCCTAACCCACCTATTTTCGGCCTCCAACAACCACCGGAACAGCTCCTACGAGCTAGCTTTCCTTTTTGGGAAATCCGGCCTCCCACCGCCGTTTCTGCCGCCACCCACGGCCAACCACCACTTCCAATAGCTTCACAATCATCCCTAGACCATTTCCTATCGATCCCAAGCCCTGGTTTGTCCCCGTTCAAAAGTGGGTTTTTCACAACCCACGGCCACAGTGAATTTTCACTGTGACGTTGCTTTTTCTCCGCCATTTGCAACGCCGCGTGTTTTCTAAAATTGCCATATAGCGCTGTAAGTATTTTCCAAACCCTATTTTCAGATTTAAATATATATTACTCATTCTATTTATTTTATCTGTTGGTTGGCTGATTCCGGACTGAATCCAAGGAGTTCGAGGGTCGGATGGATGGAGGACGGAGTTGCCTGTTTATTTGATTTATGTTGTTGGATTATTTTTATGCATTGTTATGGCATTGCATGGTGCATGCACGTGTGTTTGTGAAATAGTGTGAAAAGCCTGTGTATTGGCGTAAGTGGTCTTACGGGTGCGTGTGTATCACGACCCCAAGCCGGGATGGGGTATTATCCCGGTGGAGCTCCTCTAGTCACTCAGGAGCGGAATAAACTGAGTGATGTCCCCTGGGTTGTCGCTAGACGACGGGAGCGGGGGTTAGGGGTTGCTTGGCTACGAACGCGCCGGGTGCGAAACCGGGCATCGCCCTACGCACCGACTCCGTGGCCCTTCGCTGGTGACGGCTAGAGGATGCTTGGCTACGAACACGCAGGGTGTGAAACTGGGCATCGCTCGTTAGGTGTCACATGCGTAGTGATACTCTGCGGTGTGGCACTGGAGCCAGGGTGTGCGGATGACCCCTAGGGGAGGTCATGGTGCATACGGATAAAATGGATTCTGGTTTGAGTCGGATAAAGGCCAATTGTGGCTTTTGGCGTGTTTTTCGGAAAGGATGTGTTTTTGGGCCAAATGGGTTTTTTTGGCATGTGTGGAAAAATTATGTTTTATGGGCTTTGTGCATTGGGCATGTTTCATGCATATTGTTTGAGTTCTATATGTTTTTACTTGGTAGTGTTTGGGTTTTACTTACCTGCGGTACCATTTTTGGTTCCGTAGCTTTTGGTGCAGAGTTTGAGGATGAAGAGGAGGAGGCTGAGCCCGAGGATGCGGCTTCGCCGGGTTGCTGATGCTATGCTTTATATTTGGTTTAAAGCTGTATTTGTGTTTTTGTAATATTTTATTTATGTATGTTTTAAATAGCTTGTATTACGTTAAGAAAAAATTCTGGTACTTAGTTATGACTTCCGTTATCCGCTGCGTGTTTCTTTGTGCACATATGTTGCCTTTGCACACACTTGGCACCTGTCGATAGGATGGTGACCCGGGTTGTCACCATCCGGACGTCTCGATTTCCCCGTGTTCGGGCGTGGGGATTTGGGGGCGTCACAGGTGGTATCAGAGCGGTTTGGCTCTGGGTAAAACCACATGTCCCGTAGGTAGTACCGGAATGCTTTTAAAGTTGTGTTTTAAAAATTATGTTAAGTACAGTTGTTTTATTTGTTTTATTTGTTTGAGCTTGTTTGCTTGTTTTTATTTATTTGGTTATGTTTTTGCAAGCTGGTTTCTTTTGTTTCTTGCTGTGTGGTGTTGGTTTTATTTTTGTTGGTTTTATGATGGTTTTATTTGTTTTCTTAAAGGAGGGTCAAGAGTGGTGTTGTGGCAGGAAAATGGGGAGACCAAAGAAATCTACTCAGGAGCCACGGGACAATACATCAAGAGATGACTCCATAGCTCAAGCCATACGGCAGATGACGGAGTTTATGCAGCAAAATTATAGGCCACAACAGACAGGGCCTTGGCCACAACCAGGGGGACCTTGGCCACAACAAGGGGGTCCCTGGCCGCCACAAGGAGGGCCTTGTCTGCAACAAGAAGGATTTTGGCCGCAACCAGGAGGTCCTTGGCCATATCAGGGAGGGCCTTGGCCTTACCTGGGAGGATCTAGCAGCATGGTGCAAGTCGGGTGCACCTATGAGCGCTTCCTGGCGCATAGGACTCCCCACTTCACTGGAGAAGAGGATCCGCTTCGAGCTGGAAAGTGGATCAAGGACCTGGAGAGAACATTTGAGGTGTGTGGATGCACCGAGGCGCAACAGGTACTCTATGCCAGCTATCTCTTGCAAGGTACTGCTTCTGATTGGTGGGATACCAAGAGGGTAATGCTGGAATCTGAATTGGGATCTTTCGCTGCGGTGACCTGGCAGCATTTCAAGAAGGAGTTCAATGACCGCTTCTTTCCCGCATCGGTAAGGAAGCAAAAGGCCAGAGAGTTCTCAAATCTAGTCCAAGGGGGCGTGACAGTGGAACAATACGGCCGGAGATTCATAGAACTTGGGCGATTTGCTCCTCACCTTATCGCCACTGAGGAGATGCGAGCAGATCGTTTTCAAGAAGGGCTATGCCATGACATACGCCGTATGGTGGTCAGCCATCAGATATCCACTTTTCAGGAATTAGTGGATGTGGCCACCCTTGTGGAGCGGGAAAATAATCTGAGTGTGGGCTCCCCTCCAGGGCATAAGAGGCGGGGTTTTTCTGGTGAAGGAAGCAGCTCGGGTTCGCCCCAGAAATTTGTTTAGCGGACCGGAACTCGACCTCAAACGTCCTCAGGTGTTCGTATGGCAGGACGGGTGCCTATTTGTGGAGCTTGTAATAGAGCTCATGAGGGCGAGTGTCGGATGAGTAGCGGACCCCAGTGTTACCGGTGCGGCCAAGTGGGACATATCGCTCGGGATTGCCCCGTCAGAGTTCAAGGAAGCTGTGGAGGTAGACACGGTGGAAGAACCAACCCGAGACAAGCAGTGCAAGCCCGGGTTTATGCTGTCACACCCGGAGAGGTGGATGATGAGGCGCCAGCGACCCATGATGCTGGAGTAATTACAGGTATGGATTAATTTAATTTTAAGTTGGATTTAATTTTTGGTGTATTTGGTTTATTCTTTGCTTTTTGGATTTCATGGGTTGATGTGTTTGGTTCAGGAAGAGTCCGTTTGTATGAGTTTTATGCTTGCACTTTGTTTGATTCCGGTGCGTCGCAGTCATTTGTATCTTCCACGTTTGCTCGGGTGTGTAATTTGGTCACGGAACCGTTGCCGAAGTCTATGGTAGTGGCTCTACCCCATGGTGAGATGGTGTGGTGTTCCAAGGTTGCTTTGGGATGCCCCATTAAATTTTGAGGGAAGATTCTTGGATGCTGATTTGTTGGTGTTCAAGCTGTTGGGCTTTGATATCATCCTTGGGATGGATTGGCTATACCGATATTCTGCGAGTATTAATTGCAGAAGTTGGATAATTAGCTTCTAGCTTCCAGATGGTGATTGTCTGGAATTTGCGGGGAGTAAATTAAAAGAAAAGCCGATGATTATATCGGCGATTCAGGCAAGAAGAGAGATTGCATGGGGAGCGGATGCGTTCTTGGTTCAGATGGTGTCTACGCCGTCTGAGAAGAAGTCTTTGGCAGACATTCCAGTTGTGGAAGAATTCCCCAATGTGTTTGTGGATGACTTGCCCGGACTACCCCCTGTGCGAGAGATGGAATTTGTTATAGACTTGGAACCTGGAGCGGCTCCTGTGCATAAAGCTCCTTATCGCATGGCACCGGCTGAATTAAAAGAGTTGAAAACTCAGTTGCAAGAACTGGTAGAGAAGGGATTTATTCAACCTAGTACGTCGCCGTGGGGTGCACCAGTTTTATTTGTTAAAAAGAAAGATGGAACCCTCCGTATGTGCATTGATTATCGGGAATTGAACAAGGTGACCATCAAAAATAAATATCCTCTCCCGCGGATAGATGATTTATTTGATCAGCTTCAAGGAGCAGCCGTGTTCTCTAAAATTGATCTGAGGTCGGGATACTACCAGCTGAGAATCAGAGACCAGGATGTGCCTAAAACTGCTTTCAGGTCGAGGTATGGGCATTATGAATTTAAGGTGATGCCGTTTGGGTTAGCTAATGCCCCTGCTGCTTTCATGGATTTAATGAATCGAGTATTTCCACCTTATCTGGATTCTTTTGTGGTAGTATTTATTGATGATATTCTGATTTATTCCCGAGATGTTGAAGAGCATGTGTATCATCTTCGTCTGGTACTTGGGAAATTGAGAGAACACCAACTGTACGCCAAGCTCAGTAAGTGTGAATTCTGGTTGGAAGAAGTTAAATTTCTTGGGCATGTAATTTCCCGAGACGGAGTGGCTGTTGATCCTAGTAAGGTAGAAGCCATTTTGTCATGGCCGCGCCCGACTACAGTGCGCGAGATTCGGAGTTTCTTGGGGCTGGCCGGGTATTACCGAAGATTTGTAGAGGGTTTTGCTCGCCTATCCGGACCTCTCACAGCTTTGACTCGGAAGAATACAGAATTTGTTTGGTCAGATAAGTGAGAGAGAAGCTTCCAAGAATTAAAGAACCGGTTGACGACGGCACCAGTGTTAGCGCTCCCAGAACCGCATAAGCCATTCGTAGTCTTCAGTGATGCGTCTAAGTTTGGTTTGGATTGTGTCCTTATGCAGGAAGGACGGGTTGTAGCCTATGCATCTCGTCAGCTAAAGGACCATGAGAAGAATTATCCGATGCACGATCTAGAATTGGCTGCGATTGTTTTTGCCCTCAAGATCTGGTGGTACTTCTTGTATGGGGAAGCTTGCGAGGTATTTACTGATCACAAGAGCTTGAAGCATTTGTTTTCCCAGAAAAATCTGAATATGAGGCAGAGGTGATGGCTGGAGCTAATTAGTGACTATCAGTGTGAGATCAAATACCACCCGGGGAAGGCTAATATAGTTGCTGATGCTTTGAGCCGGAAGTCACACTTGGAAGATGAAGCCGAGCCGTCAGAATTGGATTTGTTGCTTTGTGGGATGAGAAGGCTCCTTATAGAGAGTTCGCAGCAAGTGGAGATTTTATCTTCAGTTCTTGATATTCGGGTAACTGATTTTGAAGAATTGAAGACTCTCCAAAGAAAGGATCCGAAGCTGCTGAACATCAGAAAAAGAGTCAGAAAATCTCGAGGGCCGTTGCATTATAGCATGGATAACGATGGGATACTTTGGTTCCGAGATCGCAAAGTGGTCCCCAAGGACTCAGATTTCAAAGAACGGATCATGGCAGAAGCTCATGCGGCCCCTTATTCAGTTCATCCCGGCAGTACAAAGATGTATCGGGACTTGAAGAAAAATTACTGGTGGGATGGAATGAAGAAGGACATTGCCTTATATGTTGAGAAATACCACACATGCCGTCAGGTGAAGGCCGAGCATCGAAGACCTGCAGGTATGCTCCAACCCCTCCCTATTCCTGAGTGGAAGTGGGATGACATCACGATGGACTTTGTAGTGGGTTTGCCGAGAACGCCTAGTGGGAAAAATTCTGTTTGGGTGATTGTTGACCGGTTAACGAAGAGTGCTCATTTTCTGCCTGTTAATAACACCGACTCTTTGGGTAAGTTGACCTGCTTGTATGTCAAAGAGATAGTGCGACTACACGGCATACCAAAGAGTATAGTGTCGGATCGAGACCCGAGGTTCACGTCGCAGTTCTGGAAGAGTTTGCAGGCAGCTTTGGGTACTAAGTTGAAGTTCAGTACTGCTTATCACCCGCAGACAGACGGCCAGTCAGAGCGCACCATTCAGACCCTGGAAGACATGTTGCGAGCATGTGTCATGGAATTCCAAGGGAGTTGGGAAAATCATTTGCCGCTCATCGAGTTTGCATACAATAACAGCTTCCATGCGACCATTCAGATGGCTCCCTATGAAGCTCTTTATGGGAGAAAGTGCAGGTCGCCCTTGTGTTGGGATGAAGTTGGGGAGAGTAGGATAATTGGACCCGAAATAATTCTAGAGATGCAAAGCCAAGTCCGGATCATCAGAGATAAAATGGCGGCAGCTCAGAGTCGCCAGAAAAGTTACGCTGATACTAGGAGGAGAGAGTTGTCTTTTGAAGTTGGTGATTGGGTTTACCTTAAAGTCTCTCCCATGAGAGGTGTTAAGCGTTTTGGTAAGAAGAGGAAGCTAGATCCGAGGTATGTCGGCCCTTTTCAGATTCTGGAGAAGGTAGGGTCCGTCGCCTATAGAGTTGCTTTGCCAGTTTATTTTGGGGATGTTCATGATGTCTTCCACGTATCATCCCTGAAGAAGAGCTTTGGACAGCAAGAGCCACGCTTCGTCGACCCAGCGGGTATTCAGTTGCAACCGGATCTCACTTATGAAGTTGTTCCGTCGCAGATCTTGGATTGGAAGGAGCAACAGTTGAGGTCCAAGACGATACCTTTGGTTAAAGTGGCTTGGGGAGATCCGTTAGCTCAAGATTTCTCTTGGGAGCGAGCAGCGGACATGAGGGAGCAGTACCCGTATTTGTTCGAATAAAGAAGGTATGTATCTTAATCTTGGTCACAGTTGGTTTATGTGCTTTCATGTGGCTTGCTTTAAGTTGATGGTTGATCTTGCAAATTTCGAGGACGAAATTTGTTTTTAAGGAGGGGAGGATGTGATGACCCGCTTTTGAGTGTATTTTCACTGAAATGGTTGTTTTTATTTTAATTAATATATTAGTTTATTATTTTAATTTATTTGCATTTTAAAATTATTTTTTTTAATTTATTTGATGTTGTGTTTTATTTCTTTTAGTTGTTTTGTGGTTTTTAATCTGGTTTCGGCGGTTTAGTTTTGTTTTCCGGAGTGAGGATTAGACCTCATCTTTTTTTCCCTACACCTCTTTTCCTTTTTCCTCTTCTTTTTCCTTTTTCTCTTTTTTCTTCTTTCTTTTTCCTTTCTTTTTCTCTTTTTTCTTTCTTTTTCTTTTTCCTCTCCTTTCCCGCTCGACCCCCGTCCCTCTCTCTCTCCTCCTCTCTCATGCCGGAGCCTTCAATCCCTCGACCTGCCGCCGTCCGGCCACCGTGCGGCTCACCGCCGGCACCGTTCGACTCCCCTCCCTCCGGCGCACCTTCCCACCAAAACTCACCCCCATCCGGCTGGCCATTTGGCCGGAAAAGCCCTCCAAAGGCTGCACGGCTTTTGCTCTGATCTGCCGCCGTCGCTCCACCTCCGGCCACCATTTCTTCACCACTTCATCACCGGTCCCTTGTCGTCCTAACCCACCTATTTTCGGCCTCCAACAACCACCGGAACAGCTCCTACGAGCTAGCTTTCCTTTTTGGGAAATCCGGCCTCCCACCGCCGTTTCTGCCGCCACCCACGGCCAACCACCACTTCCAATAGCTTTACAATTATCCCTAGACCATTCCCTATCGATCCCAAGCCCTGGTTTGTCCCCGTTCAAAAGTGGGTTTTTCACAACCCACGGCCACAGTGAATTTTCACTGTGACGTTTCTTTTTCTCCGCCGTTTGCAACGCCGCGTGTTTTCTAAAATTGCCATATAGCGCTGTAAGTATTTTCCAAACCCTATTTTCAGATTTAAATATATATTACTCATTCTATTTATTTTATCTGTTGGTTGGCTGATTCCGGACTGAGTCTGAGGAGTTCGGGGGTCGGATGGATGGAGGACGGAGTTGCCTGTTTATTTGATTTATGTTGTTGGATTATTTTTATGCATTGTTATGGCATTGCATGGTGCATCCACATGTGTTTGTGAAATAGTGTGAAAAGCTTGTGTATTGGCGTAAGTGGTCTTATGGGTGCGTGTGTATCACGACCCCAAGCCGGGATGGGGTATTATCCCGGTGGAGCTCCTCTGGTCATTCGGGAGCGGAATAAACTGAGTGATGTCCCCTGGGTTGTCGCTAGACGACGGGAGCGGGGGCTAGGGGTTGCTTGGCTACAAACACGCCGGGCATCGCCCTAGGCACCGACTCCGTGGCCCTTCGCTGGTGAGGGCTAGAGGATGCTTGGCTACGAACACGCGGGGCGTGGAACTGGGCATCACTCGTTAGGTGTCACATGCGTAGTGGTACTCTGCGGTGTGGCACTGGAGCCAGGGTGTGCGGATGACCCCTAGGGGAGGTCATGGTGCATACGGATAAAATGGATTCTGGTTTGAGTCGGATAAAGGCCAAATGTGACTTTTGGCGTGTTTTTCGGAAAGGATGTGCTTTTGGGCCAAATGGGTTTTTTTAGCGTGTGTGGAAAAATTATGTTTTATGGGCTTTGTGCATTGGGCATGTTTCATGCATATTGTTTGAGTTCTATGTGTTTTTACCTGGTAGTGTTTGAGTTTTACTTACCTACGGTACCATTGTTGGTTCCGTAGCTTTTGGTGCAGAGTTTGAGGATGAAGAGGAGGAGGCTGAGCCCGAGGATGCGGTTCCGCCGGGTTGCTGATGCTATGCTTTATATTTGGTTTAAAGCTGTATTTGTGTTTTTGTAATATTTTATTTATGTATGTTTTAAACAGCTTGTATTACGTTAAGAAAAAATTCTGGTACTTAGTTATGACTTTCTTTATCCGCTGCTTGTTTCTTTGTGCACATATGTTGCCTTTGCACACACTTAGCACCCGTCGATAGGATGGTGACCCGGGTTGTCACCATCCGGATGTCTCGATTTTCCCGTGTTCGGGCGTGAGGATTTGGGGGCGTCACAAATCTCAACCCTAGCTTCAATTTCTTTGCTTCATAAAAATTTCGAGGTACTACGTTATCCTGTGGGAGAGCCTCTTTAAATAATTCAAGTAGCATATTAATGACGTTTGTAGAAATACGACAAATAGACTTAATATGGAGCAGCCTGACAGTGAATGACAACTTGCTATGATGGGTGCACCCTTCGTACATTTCTCATTGTGCATCCTCTCACAATGATCCAAAGTCTTCATTTCCCTCAAATCATTTTGTAGATGTTATTTCTCCATCCCTGGCACCAAATATGTCCGCGCCAAAATCTCCTAACATCTTAGTCATATCTTCTCCATTATCATAACTATCATTAGAAACATCAACATTTATGTCCCCCATGTCTATCTCATTACATTCATCCATCTGATTGAACTGATTGCCCAATCTAACTCCTTTAGGAAATGGTTCACCATGTAAAACCCAATGTGAGTTTTTAGGATCAATTCTATTTATGAATAAATAATCCTCCACTACGATCATATTATATGAACTAAGGTTTTTGCACTTCTTGCATGAGCATCTTATAAATCCTCGACTGTCAACACTTCCACAAGCAAATTCTAAGAAAGACTTCACCCCTTGTGCATACTCTTTATAGTCTCGACCAAGTCTATCTCCCAACAGCATCAAACTTTTATCCATCTATAAAAAATCCAATTCATGCGATAAATACTATCAAGAAACTACTACAATATACATGCTTAATTACTATATATTTTTAAGGTAGTTGGTCCTATCCCATTCAAGAGACTATCATCTATATCGCATATATACTTAGTCCAAAACTCATAAGTTAGTAAAACTTTCGGCAGCATTTCCTTACAATTCTCCAAGTATGCTAATCACGACAAGTCGTCGACCCTATTCATGCGCCAAGAAACTTACGAACTACACATCCGAAGAATGTAAGAAAATGTTAAACCAAAATTTTAATTAACTAACACAAGAGTTTTAACTGAATATATATGCCATATAAATGATAGAATCCCAAACTCTCCACTTTGACAATCCAAGAGTTGTACCCAAACATTTTTTAAGAGAATATTTGGCTACAACTCTCGAACGGGTCTAAGGTTTAACTACATGTAAAAATAACTAGTAAATCCAACAGCTTAGTAGTAAACATAACAATTGTTATAATCACATTCCAAATCACAAATACATTGCAAAATTACATTACGAATGATTTTAATTAAACAGCTTAAAGATATTTATTTATACATTATAATTTTTTAATTAAATATTTATAAGTATATTTCAAGTATTATAAATGTTTTTAATTAGAGTGCTTAAAGATTTTTAATTATATATTATATTATTTTAATCAAATATTTTATAAGTATATTTTAAGTATTACAAATGGTTTTTATTAAAGTGCTTAATGATTTTTAATTATACATTATAATTTTTTAATTAAATATTTTATAAGTATATTTTAAGTATTACAAATTGTTTTAATTAGAGTGCTTAAAGATTTTTAATTATACATTATAATCTTTTAATTAAATATTTTATAAGTATATTTCAAGTATTACAAATGGTTTTAATTAGAGTGCTTAAAGATTTTTAATTATATATTATATTATTTTAATCAAATATTTTATAAGTATATTTTAAGTATTACAAATGGTTTTAATTAAAGTGCTTAATGATTTTTAATTATACATTATAATTTTTTAATTAAATATTTTATAAGTATATTTTAAGTATTACAAATGGTTTTAATTAGAGTGCTTAAAGATTTTTAATTATACATTATAATCTTTTAATTAAATATTTTATAAGTATATTTAAGTATTAATCATTTTAATTAGAGTGCTTAAAGATTTTTAATTATACATCGTAATTTTTTTAATCAAATATTTTATAAGTATATTTTAAGTATTAATCACTTTAATTAGAGTGTTTAAAGGGTTTGATTCTATTCGAACAAATTAGCCAAATGCCCGAATAGAATTCTGTTTGAACTGGGTAAATTTAATTCGAATGGGATTCAGAGTGTTCGAATGGGACCAACTTAGAGCCCAATCACGAAATAGAGCAAAAAACTGAACCACAAAATCTAATTTTCACATATATGATGGCATATTTCAATATAATACATTGAAAACTATATGACTATACCTAAATATGATTATTAAATAACTTAGAAAACTATAAAAACTTACTTTTAATTTTTGCAATCCGATAAAAATATCAATCCACAATACCTATATATGCATAAAACACCTTAAACCTCTGTTCTATCTCAATAATAAATGCAACAAATATCCATAAATACGTAAACGAAAATCGGAATGAAAAATAACAAATATAAACATATGACCTCTTGGTGCACCTCTTTTCTCTCTTAAGAATCTCTTTTCTCTCACTTCTTTCTCTCTCCACAACACTCTCTCAAAGTCATCTGCCACGTTCTCTTTCTCTCAAACTTCAATCCGAGTGAAAATGAAATGAAATAACCATGTTAATAATATGTGGATTTCCGTTCGAACGGATTTTTTAGAAATTCGAACGCGAAAATAAAAAAATCTGCGAATTTTTCCCACAATATTTTCCCTTTCAAACGGATAATATTAGCGTTCAAACAAAAAATGAAATATTCTCCAACATATACCTATAATTTGGCGGGAAATTTCCCTCCAAACAAAAAAAATACTTTCGAACAAACTTAATCTCCATTCGAGCTTATTTGAAGTGAGCTCGAACATATAATTATAGCAATATATAAGTATACATAATACACCCGATATTATTATTAGTATATATTAAAACTATATACACTATATAATACTAAGTGTCACTAATAGTATAATATTTTATTTAGTATTACTAATAGTGTTATACTTATTAGTATCACTATAAGTAATAATATAGTATAAATAGCATAAATATATGAAAACTAATAGTACTATAATACTTTATAATATATTCTAAGTACTTAGCATATTACTAATATACAATATAAGTATATTAAATATAAGTATTTATACTTATATTTAATGCAATGTTTTACTATATACCATTTTATACTCATCTAATGCAATATATATATATACTATATTATATATATACTAGTTACTTATAGTATATATAGGATATATATAATACTCTATACTATATACTATATATAGTTATCTAATATATATTATATATATACACTATATTATATATACTAGTCCAGAAATTTTTTATTAATACTAATATTAGTATTATATACTAGTATTAGTAATATAAAACGCATTTTTTTTACCTGTTGTACTTATATATAGTTTTTCTCATTATTATATATTTCATTCAAATGAACATCCTTACCGTTCGAACTGATACCCTTTCCATTCGATCGAAATGACGTTATATAAGTCGTGATACAGTTTCTTCTCCATTCATTTCGTGTTCTCTCATTCTAACCAAAGGATCGTCTCCTCCGCTGTTCACAACCACAACGCCGCCACCAACTCCGACCAAATCCTCAAATCTCAATGAACAAGAGGTATGGGTCCTCATCTTGTCCGTTGGTTTGTTGTTTTTTTAAAATAAACATAGATTTTGAGGGGGTGGGATTTTGAATCAATCTGACCCCATTTTGTTGTTTTGGGGCCAAATAACACAAAAGTAATCGGTAGAAATGATGGGGCTTCACTCCTAAATCATTTCTACCGATTAAAACCAAGGATTATCAAGAATCCTTGATTTTTAAATTTGGGACTAAGTTGACTCAGCCATGTCTATTTGGTTCAGTTTCGTTCGAATGGAATTAAATGTCATTTGAATGGAATTTAAGGTCATTCGAATGGAATTTAAGGTCAATCAAATGGAATTTAATGTCATTCAAATGGAATTTAAGGTCATTCGAATGAAATTTAAGGTCATTCGAACTAAAGATGATGTTTGCCAGTGATTATTCGAACAAATTGGAATCCATTCGAATAAGCAGTTGCCAAACACTCGACAAACAGCATCAAGCTTCTTCACCTTAATTAGATTACATAATTATTTTGTGGATCAACAGTATATTAATGGCAAGCAGCAGCGGAAGAAAACATTTCCAACCCCAGACAGGCCAAAGTAGAGGAGCAGCTCCTTCTCAGCTGGCTGTGAGATCTATATTAGTTGAGCGGGAGATCATTTTGGATGACTTTAGCGATCTTACCTAGAAGGGATGGAGCATACATGACATCATCACCGATCGTGGATGGACACCAATCTGTTGGTAGAGGGGCACATCATATCCGGAGAAGGTCGGTGAGTTTTACCGTGCCATGGGAAAGTAGTCTGGTGAGGCTCTGTGCCACAACTTTGTAGTCTGAGGAGTGAGTATTATCTTCTCTCCCCGTGTTATTACTGAGTTTCTTGATTTGTGGTGGGAGCCCGGTGCATATCCTGTAGCAGTAGTGGTAGCACCGAGAGCAACGACTACACCAGCTAATGAGGAAACACTAGTCGTTTCCTCATCACCAGTGTCGGGTGTAGAGACCGCTGAGCTGAATGCTAGCTCGGATGATAGTGAGAACAGCGATGAGGTACCTGATGATAGTCTCACAAACGATCAGGTTCGTAAGCTAGTGCAATGACATAAAGTGATCCGACAGGCCGACTGTATAGCATTTTTCAGAATGCTTAATTTGATTGTCGGGTTTAACATTGATCCGAAAAAACACAAGACTGATTTCGGGGTCGAGCGGGCCAGATTTTTGTTATGGATAGCACAGGAGGAGCCAATTGATTTGGCATTCTATTTGTTCCCCCGCATTCGAATAGAGTCATACTATTCGAGTGGAGGTAGTTTACCATTTGCACTGCTGATATCTAACCTCCTACTCCAATTGGGGGTTACAATGACTTCGAGTGAGTGGAGGTCGCCACAGGTGGGGTCCGTTAACAAGATCACATTCAACAAGAGCAAGGGTCACTTGCCGAATACTCATGCAGTACATGATTTGCCTCCGCCTACTGATCCAGCTTCTACTGCTGTTGCCCGTGTTGAGAGACAGCCTGTTGGGGCTACTTTGGATGAGGTACGAGCTCTATTGGTAGAGCACCACCAAATTATGAAGAAGGAGTTTATTGAGCCCATCATGGAAAAGCTTAAGGACCTGAATGGATGCTTATATACCTTACAAGAGGATTTTCATTTACTTAACAAATAGATATTCTTAGTTATTATTTTACTTTTTTTATGTTGTATAGAACGTCTAACTCATTTTGGCATGTAATTAATCATGTATAATTTTTATTTTTAGTATTTTCTAGCTTCTTTATTGTTAATTATGTTTTCTTTTCATTATACTTAATGTTCACGATAATAGAAAAAATGACACTATCTTTAAAGTAATATTTATTTAACTAAAATATTTTTAAATTAATTACATAAAATTAATTTATGAATTCGTAAATATTTTAATTCATTGTAAATCATAATATATAATATATAGACATTTTTATTTACTTTGAAAATGATAACAAATTAATAAAAAAAATATGTATTACATTAATATTTTAGACCTGTTTAACAATATATTATTACAATTAAATAATCCCATTCGAACAAGGAAATAATCATTCGAACATATTATATTGCATTTGAATAGATTAATTATCTGTTTGAATTAAATTTTATTAGTTCGAACGGTTTAGACATTTGGAAAAGATCTAACTCGTCCCAGAATCTCCGGTTCGAACTAATATGTATTCGTTTGAACGGATTTATAAGATTTTCCATTTTTTGAGACAAAATTTAAATTTCGTCTCTAAAAAGTACTTTTAGAGACGAAATAAATTTCATCCCTAAAAATCAAATTTGTTGTAGTGACTCATATCCCAAATTTCCAATCCGAAGAAAATAACAATTTTTTTGAATAAGACCCTCTATTATTTCTTGTACCTTTGGCACTTATCCCAGTATGTGAATTCACTTGTATGTCTGAGGCACTACTCCACTACTTTCTACTATTTTTTTCCATGCTTCCTATTCATGATCATCACCTAAAGCATCAAAATTATCTAAACAATAATGGAGATAATTGGATAAGTTAACAACAACTCCGTAGGCACTGAACATATACTAGTGATCATGTGTAAACCTAAGTCAGTTACATAATTCATAAAAATGGAACATCAAAACAACCGAGGGACGGTTCAAAACATAATCAAATGGGCAGAGACAGAGAAGCAGGAGAAGTTTACCAAAGAAGATAATCAAAAGGGTTGTTGTCGTTGGACACAAGGGCATGGGAGAGTTGGAAGTAGATTAGGGCACGAGAGATAATGAGAAACATAGGAGGTTGATCAACCAAAAGAGAAGTGTATTTTAATCTTTTGGGGATCTACAATAGAGACCCATGATATATAGAGATCTACTGTGATTGCCCCAAAATATTTTTCCAAAATGTTCATTCGGATGTGGGCTCAAACGGAAGAATCCCCAAAACTTTTACCATAGTTTTGCTAAAAGTTAAAGTTACTTGTTTTGATCTGCCAGATTTGGATACTCAATATTTTGGTGCACCTTTGAGCACTCAATAAAAAAAGATACCCATCTAGGACAGGTACTTACTCGACAGTAGGAGAAAATCCCTCAGAATATCCTATCTG
The DNA here is from genome assembly GCF_018687715.1 of Carya illinoinensis. NCBI lineage: Eukaryota > Viridiplantae > Streptophyta > Magnoliopsida > Fagales > Juglandaceae > Carya > Carya illinoinensis. The sequence goes on along the minus strand of NC_056758.1, from coordinate 7,075,254 downwards.
GGTTACCTCTTTACATGTAGTCACTACAACAAAAATAGGTTTTAGTGACAGATGAAACTGTCACAAGAAATGGAAAAAATGTCACGAAATATATTTTGTGACAGTTTCTGACCGTCACCACCACTGTCACGTAATGTGCATCACGGATTACATTTGGTGACAATTTACTGTACAAGCGTCACTAAAAATATTTTTAGTGACGGTTGGGGATATGCCGTTTGAAATAACGTTCGAACGTATTATTTTCTGTGACGGTTAGAATCTGTCACAAAAAATAACGTTCGAACTTAAAATATTACGTTCGAACGTAAAAAAGACGAGCTAACATCCGAACGAGAAAAGGTAACGTTTGTTGATTATAGTTCGGACGTATAATGTAAACGTTCGAACGTTTATACGTGCGAAAGTTACGTTCAAATCTCAAATCCAACGAAAAGGAAATAATGTCTGAACGTTTGTATCATAACGTTCGGACGTTAATTCGAATGCTAAGAGAGTAGACTTCGAACGTAAAGTGTACGTTCGGATGTTTGGAACGTTAAACTTTGTTGACATTCGAACGTTTTTTTAATTTGGGTTTAAACGTTCAAACGTTTTGTTACTATTTTGTATGGTTACGTTCGAACGTATTTTTGAATGTGTAATACTGTTGAAACGTATTTTATTTACATTTGAATGTACATATCAGAAATGCTAAACTCATCAACTTAATAAACAAACCAATTGTTTCATATTACAGTACATATTTCATAACCAACATTGTTTGAAACCATTTTCAAATTAGATGTTAAAAACGTAATACAGAAATAAAATTCATTTCTTTTTCTTTCCTCGCCCAGCACGATTTTGTTGCAATGACATAACACGCTCCATTTGCAGCATCATCTTCCGCTGCACATGCTCTTGGACCTCACTACGGATTCTTTCCTCCTGGTCGCTTTGTTGGTCCTGCAAACGCGTCTCTAAATGAGACTGTCGCTCTAACAGGGACTCCAACTCTTGCTGTCTAGACCTCATATACTCATTCTCGCGTCGTGCAGCTTCTAAATCTTTGGTAAGATTATTAATTTGTGATGTCGATGAGGTTGAGGAAGATGAACCGGAATGCTTAAAAGATCGTCCCAAACCTCTTGCCATACTAGAGTTGGGCCCAAGCACCTGTGAAAACATGTCCAAGTCACTAGGAGAGGAATCCCCAGAAGCTGACTGCATCTCCATCTTTTTTCCCTGCAGTTTGAAAGATCAAAACACACAATAAGTAACATATTAAAAGAAATACAAATAAAAAATAATTTAATCACATGTTACATAATTTATTTAACAAAAGGAACACCGCTTACATAATTAATTGCAGCTGCAAGATCCATCCACTCACTATGCTCATTAGTGTGAGCAGCAGCATAGACATGAATGAGGGAAAAGTTTTCAGGATCATCACGTTTCTAAGAAAACGACATTAGCAATTTGAAAAAGACAGTGTTAGTACTTATATAAAAGAATAATAAGAAAAAATATGAATTATTGCGTTTATTAATTACCATTTTTTCAGCAAGATGATGGAATGATCTTGAACCAGCACGATGGTGAATAGTCAGAGCAGATCTATTATTTGCATTTGTAGAACTTAAGTGATACAAAAATAATTCCCACCGTTAATTGTAATATATGTACATACATATAATATAAACAACAAATATAAACGTAAATAATTATAGAAAATAAATCTAGAATACCTGATATTCTAGAGAGGCAAAAAGATCACAACACTTTATCCAGTCGTCTAATTTCATCTGTTGGAAAGGGGACTGTGCAGCCTCTTCAAATGTCTCAAATTTCTTGAAATGGTCGTGACATCGTCCCTTGTGACGTCGGAATAGTGTAGCCATTAACTCATTCACAGTTCTCAAATCCTCGCTACGACCAAAGTCGAGGTCAAATTCATTCTAATTATAAATTAATTACGTTAAAAATATGATAAACTAATGTAGGTGAAAAAAATGATATAATAAGTAAACTCACCAGCACACGACTCCGAATGTGTTCCTTAATCTCATTCGGCACATCTCTCCAGGAGCGCACATAAAATGGAGCGTAATCTCGAACTACTGTGCCAATATAGGAGGAAAGCGCCACTGCACTATCATTCACTCCTCCAGTGGAATTATCAGGAATTGTGATTTTCAGTTTACCATGCCTTCGATTTTTCTCAAGTGAGATGCCGCGTGTATAGCCATGACCGCGACGAGCCAATTGTTCATCAACTAATAGATGATACTATAATTTTGAAGGTTATATATATATTATTTATTGAAACAAACCTCTTGATTATATATAGTATTAACGTAAACATTCCTTACCGGTAGGTGTCGACTGTGCATCATTCTCTATAATGTTAACTTCATCTTCAGGAACGAACTCCTCAGGTGGGGAGTCCTCAATGGGTTCAGGACTTGGACTCGGTGGAGGAGGCACATTTCTCCTTTGTCTTTTTGGCGGCATACTTGGAAATGATTATATATAACAAAAAAAATATTATTAGAATAAATTTATATTTATTATAAAATTCTATAATGGCTGTATATGAATAAACTTTTTAGTACTTTTAGTCTTCATCTTCGGATGTATTTTCCATGTTTATTTCAGAATCTCTCTGTATAACATCTTCATCATCATCATCAAGCTCTTCTTCGTCATCCTTATCCACTTCCCCCCCGGGATTCTTGTTCGTCTTTTTCTTCTGACTCTTCTTCTGTACTTTTCTCACTTTCTTCAATTGAATGATAATTTAATGAAGACGGGTCGAGATGGATGAGTGGGACGTCATCTCTACATAAGGGAAGCAACTCGAGTGCACCGAGGTCAACATATAAGTTAATACCCCCTCCTCCATCTTCCTGGTAGGCCTCTACATTTGGAGTGTCATCTTCATCTCCACTATTATCGTAATATGCACTCGTTCCTAATTCATATATATTTCGAGGGACAAATTTTTGTACAACTCGCCAAGTTATCTGTCCACTATCTTCATCAGCACTTTTCATTGGATCAATCAAGTAATAGATTTGAGTAGCTTGACAAGCCAATACGAATGGATCATCTTCGTACCATTTAGATGCAGTATTGACACTCGTAAAATGATTATCCCTATATATCGAATCCCGACCACCGCCTAGATCCCACCAATCACATTTAAAGACATATGTTATAGATCCACCCAGATATTTCAATCCGATAATATCACGAATGACACCATAATAATCAATATCATCTGTTCCATGACTCCCCTCGACCAAGACACCACAGTTTTGAGTTTGTCTATTACGTTCACGGTCCAAAGTATGGAATCTATAACCTCAAACTGTGCATGCAGTGTATCGAAGTGCTCTGTTTGATGGACCACGGGCCAATGCATACAATTCAAAAGAGACTGATTCGGGATCACGAGCACGTTGTTCCAATATCTAACAATTTAAATAATGTCATTTATTAAATATTAGCTAGAGTTAAAACTTTCATCATGTAACATATATCATAGAGTTTAGTTCATACACGTTGTTCAAACCATCCAGAAAATTCTGACTCGTGTCTTGCCACTATATCCTCGACGCCATCTTAAGTTTGTCCATATGCTCACTGTATAGTATAAGTTATCATATTATTTTACATAACAATAGTTAAAATTGTATATAATCTTTAGAATTTTATTAAACCTTATACAACGACATACCTGAGATAGTGATTAATCTCCTGACAATTATTTAGCACGTACCACCGAACTTTACCCAACTCTGTATCAAGTAAATCGTAACCCGTTTGTGCACCCAAAGGTCGTACATTATGAGAAAACATTGATAGCTCACGAGGAGGCGGAGCGGCAAGATCAGCATTTCGTTCTTGATGAAAAAATCGTGTCTCAACACCACGAAGATATAAAGAGCAAAATGTTAACCATTCATCGTGTATATAGGCCTCTGCTATTGAACCCTCAGCTCTGGCTTTATTCTCAACAGTGCGCTTCAGTCAACCTAAATATCTTTCAACTGGATACATCCAACGGAACTGTACCGGTCCACCCAACATGATCTCCCAGGGTAAATGTATTGCTAAATGGACCATGACATCAAAAAATGACGGTGGAAAGATTTGCTCAAATTTACATAGTATAGTAGCAATGTCTTCTTCCAGTTTCTGCAGCATATCTCGCTTCACTACCCGAGCACACAAATCTTTAAAAAACATACACAGTTCAATTATGGCAACACGTACAGCAGATGTTAACTTCCCACGAATTCCCACCGGTAATAACTTTTGCAAAAATACGTGACAGTCATGATTTTTCAATCCACCAATTTTCCAGTCATCATGGCTTACACATCTACTTATATTTGAAGCATAACCATCTGGGAACTTCACACCTTGCAACCATTTGCAGAAGTCTATCCTCTCCTCCCTTGTCATTATAAAACATGCATGCGGCATGACCACCCTCTCACCTTCCACTCGTAAATGGAAATTATGTTTAATTCCCATTCTCTCAAGATCTTTCCTTGTCTTAATCGTATCTTTCGTCTTTTTATTGATACTCATCAATGTATCCAGTATATTATCACAAATATTCTTCTCAATATGCATTACATCCAAACTATGTCGCAACATGCAGGACGACCAATACGGCAACTCAAAAAAAATACTACGCTTTGTCCAATTCAATTCTGCTACGCCTCGTTTTCTCTTGTTCTTTCCCTGACCTTTGCCAAAATTGTTCGCTGCCACATGTACCAATTGTTCCAGGATCTCTTCCCCAGACAACTCATTTGGCGCAATTCTATCTTCTACTCGTCCATCAAACTTAGAAGATGCTGTTCTCCATGCATGATTTGTTGGTAGATAACGTCGATGACCCATGAAACACAACTTTTGAGAATATTTTAACCACTCACTAGTAGTTTCTTTATTACACGTCGGACACGCTAACTTTCCTTTAGTACTCCAGCCGGAAAGATTCCCATATGCTGGAAAGTCATTTATAGTCCACATTACTGCAGCATGCATCTGAAAAGTTGTTAATGTGGATGCATCATAAGTTCTGACGCCTGCTTCCCATAACTCTTTCAACTCTTCAATCAACGGCTGCAAATATACGTCAATGTCATTCCCAGGTGATCTCGGGCCGAGGATAAGCAAAGTTAACAAAAAGTTGGGTGCCTTCATGCACCTCCATGGTGGAAGATTATACGGAATCACCACTACAGACCAAGTGCTTTAACTTGTACTCATATTTCCAAAAGGGTTGAATCCATCAGTTGTGAGTCCGAGACGCACGTTCCTTGCTTCTATCCCAAACTCTGGATACTGATTATCGAAAGATTGCCACGCAAGTGAGTCAGTAGGGTGCCTCATAAATTCATCATTTTGAACTCTTTTCTCTTTGTGCCACTTCATATCGTGAGCTATTTTCTTACACATGTATAATCTTTGCAATCGGGGTTTCAATGGGAAATATCGCAATACTTTAACCGGCACGCTTTTCTTATCCTTCCACCTCGACTCTCCGCATACAGGACATGCTTGTTTCTCCTCTTTCTCATTCCAAAATAAAACACAATCATTCTTGCACACATGTATGGACTTATACTCAAACCCTAATCCCTTTCTCAACTGTTTCGCTTCATAAAAGTTCTTCGGCAATGCAGATCCTTCGGGAAGCACTTTGTTAAATAAGTCTAATACCATGTTAATTGCTTTGGTTGACATTCCACACAATGATTTTATGTGAAGCAACCGCACAATAAACGGCATTTTAGAATGTTTTGTACAACCTGGATAAAACTCGCGCTTTGCATCTTCCCACATTTCTGGAAAATTAGCTGAATCATTCCGTCGCGTACTTGAGCCATTGTAGTCAACTTCATCCATAAACATCCCAGCTCCAATGTCACTCAGCATCTCCTCCATCTCATCTCGCTCATAATCATCATCCACGTGCCGAAAATTTTCCCGCTAACTGAATAAGTCATCAACTAATTCAGCATACAGCTCACCATGCAGTACCCATCGAGTATACCCCAAATCCATACCATTCACAAATATATGACTTTCAGCTTCATCCAATCCTATCGCACACAAATTTTTACAACCTCGACATGGATACTTAATATAACCACGACTATCAGGAGAGGCCTTTGCAAAATCAATGAAGGCCCTTACTCCACGCGCATAGGGTATGTAATCTTTTTCAAGTCTATCACATAGACGCATCCAAATTTTATCCATTTCTAAAAATATCTAATTTTTTAGTAATATATGGAAAATTTAAATACACATGCATGTCATGATACATCATGTTCAAAGTACTCTTTCTCAAGGTAGTTGGTCCTATCCCATTCGAGATTATATTCTCCATATTGCACAAGTCCCGTCACTCTACTACTTTGAATATTAGTAGAAATTTCGGCAGCACTTCCCTATAGTTCTCCAAGTATACATGTTCACATATAGGGATTATGACCCTAAGAACAGTATACCCGAAGAACAAATGAGGAAGACACCGAAACTTCATACTAAACATTCAAAGTAAGAATAACGTTTATGTGCAATACAGATAATATAATCTTAAACTATCCACACTGGACAATTCAGGAATTAATGTACACCTAAATGTACACTAATTCCCAAACGAGTCTAAGGTTATTTATGCAATGTTATACAATATCTAACAAAAAAGTCTACAAATAAATTAGTACACATTGTTTGAATTAACATTATGTACTAATAATATTTATATTATTAATGATTGATAACACTTAGAAATTATTATTAGACTTATATAAATCCTAATAACAGATTATATTTATTATCAGCTATATAATATATAACACTACTATAAAATAATTTATAATTACTATTATAAATTACTGATAATACTTATATTTTATATGTTATTATATAGCATAAAATAACAATTTGTAGACTTATTTATTTCCTATTTAATATAATATATAGTAAATTAGATTATAATTATTAGTTATACTAAATATTGATAACACTTAATTGTTATCAGTTATTATATAATTATTACTATTATTGCCAAAATTCTTATAATTATTATTTTAACTTCATAAGTAATTATTATTATAATTACTTATCTATTTCTTATTATTACTTCTTTAATACTATTTATAATTACTTGATAATTATTATTAGGGATTGATACTAATAACTCTATACAATATATTATTAGATAAAATATTTGTTATTATTGAGCTATTATATTTTAGGAATTATTATTTTATAATTATAATTTTTAATAATTGTTAATATATAATATAGATACTTATATGTTATTGATAATTTTACTAATATGAATTTTAATTCTTACTATATAATTATGCCTTATAATTGACACTTAGTAATATAAAATATTTATTATATTAGTTATTTAACTAATTATATAGATAATAGTTGTAAATAATATTATAACTTATAATTATGGTAACTATTCAAATATACTATATATATTGCATATAGTCCTCCAATTAGTGAATAATATCTATTATGCACAACAAATAATCACACTATTTATTTATTTCGAAATTGTTATATATATTCTTTAATTACAACATATTACTAAAACATACACTAAAACATACACAAAAATTCACAAATAATTATTATTCAACACCATACAATATACTAAAACATTAATATCTACTATGCACAACAAATAATCACACTATTTATTTATTTCAAAATTGTTATATATATTCTTTAATTACAACATATTACTAAAACTACAACTAAAACATACACAAAAATTCACAAATAATTATTATTCAACACCATACAATATACTAAAATATTATCACATTAAGAATAAACATATAAAAAGTTTACAATTTTTCTTTTTAATTCATCCAAACAACACAATCCATATCACAAATTAAATCCACAATAAAAATGTAACTAAATAGAGTTTAGTATATACCTTGTGCTCAAAATAAATTCCTCTTCAAAAATAAAAAATTCTCAACAATTCACAACAAATGATCCTTCAAAAAATACACAATATTAGTTAGTTAAATATATATAAAAAAAACATTGACAAATATTACGTAAATTACAAACAAAATAGAGAAAAAAATAATTTACCTTAATGCTTATAATTCCTTTGCAAACTCTCTCTCACACTAACTCTCTCTCACTCTCACGTTCTCTCCCTCTCTCTAAAACTCTCTCTCTCTCTCCAAATTCACGCACGGCAGAAAATAGAAATGACTCTATTTTCCCGTGCGTAAAACTTTTATATTCTGCTTCTTATACAATTAATATTCGGATGCTCATTAATTAACATTCGAATGTTAATTTACCCACCGAACGTTCACTTTGTAACGTTCGAACTTATAATTATCCCGCCTACCATTTATATAGTACGTTCGAACTTAACTTGATAACGTTCGAACGTTATACTTAAGGTTCGAACTTACTGTTACTTTTTGGTTTAAGCAGGAAAATTCCCTCCGAATTTATTATTACGTCCGAACGTTATTAAAGAAGATTCGAACGTAAATTTGACTATTTTATTTTTACATAACTGAAGTTAGTATAATATATAAATAATTTAAATATTAAATTATAATATTAGTTAATATTATATTAACTAATAATATAAAATATATTATTATATTATAACTATAATATAATAACTATATTTTATATTATAGTTATAATAAGTATATATGTAATATACTATATAGTACTAATTGTCTATTATACTAGTATAATAGTAGATATTATACTATATCTAATAACTATATTAAAGTAACAAAGTTATTAGATAATATAGTATAAGTATTATATAGTATATAAATCTATATATAATAACTATATAATATATTTAACGTTTAAATTATAGTATATATTATAGATATAATATGCTACTAGTATATTATATAGTATAACTACAACTTGTATAATAATATAGTATATATACTACAAATATATACTATATTTGTGTATACAATTAGTGTATATATATATCCAACAATATATATGGACTATAGTAGTATATTAAAGTCATATACTACTATAGTCTATATGTTTGTATATATATATTCAAATGTTCGACTCAAGACTGCTTGGTTACGGGAAACAATCTTGTGCTTTCTTGGATAATGAATTCCACTGCAAAGGAGATTCGAGGTAGTCTTCTTTACTTCAATAATGCTGCTGACATCTGGAATGAATTAAAGATTCGATACCTGCGTAGTGATGGTCCAAGAGTATTTGCTTTGGAAAAATCCTTGAGTTCTATTTCTCAGGGCTCAAGTTCAATCACTGAATACTTTAGTGGTTTCAAAGCACTATGGGATGAATATGTTAGTTATCGTCCCCTTCCCACTTGTAATTGTGGTTTTATGGAAAAATGCACCTGTTCAGTATTCAAGAATCTTGCTGATCAACAACAAGTTGACTATGTCATGAAATTCTTGATTGGATTACATAATTCTTTTTCAGCAATTCGTAGCCAACTATTGCTTCTATCTCCCTTACCATCAATGGGCAAGGTTTTCTCCTTATTGATACAAGAAGAAAGCCAACGTTCTTTAACTAATGCAGTACATATCCCTCTTGATTCCCATGCTATGGCTGCTGCACAACCATTCACACAAACTTCTTCAAATGCTGTTAAATTCAGCAAAGTCATAGGTAAAACAGATGTCATTTGCTCCCATTGTGGATTTTCTGGACATCTTGTAGATAAGTGTTTCCAACTTATAGGCTATCCACCAGGATGGAAAGTGCCTCGAGGAAAAAGAAGTAATTCTACGCGATTGCCCAATGCAAACTTTGCATCTTCTATGGAGCAAAACTTAAACAACCCATCTATGTTCTTTTCTCAAGAGCAAATACAGAATTTGATGACTCTTGCAAATAGTCTATCTATTTCTTCTATCAATTCCAATCCTGCAGCTAACACTGTCTCTACATCAGGTAATAATCCCATTCTTTATTCAGCCAATGTCTCATTAAATCCTATCTCTCCTTGGATATTAGATACTGGAGCAACAGATCATATGATCTGTTCTCCTCACTTGTTCACCTTTATAAAAATCCCACCAAGAACTTCTTCAATTCATTTACCAAATGGTCACTCAGTTCCTATCATCTTTACTGGCACTGTTAAATACTCTCCTGATCTAGTTTTACACAATGCTCTCTATGTTCCTTCTTTTCACTTTGTAACGTTCGAACTTATAATTATCCCGCCTACCATTTATATAGTACGTTTGAACTTAACTTGATAATGTTCGAACGTTATACTTAAGGTTCGAACTTACTGTTAATTTTTGGTTTAAGCGGGAAAATTCCCTCCGAATTTATTATTACGTCTGAACATTATTAAAGAAGATTCGAACGTAAATTTGATTATTTTATTTTTACATAACTGAAGTTAGTATAATATATAAATAATTTAAATATTAAATTATAATATTAGTTAATATTATATTAACAAATAATATAAAATATATTATTATATTATAACTATAATATAATAACTATATTTTATATTATAGTTATAATAAGTATATATGTAATATACTATATAGTACTAATTGTATATTATACTAGTATAATAGTAGATATTATACTATATCTAATAACTATATTAAAGTAACAAAGTTATTAGATAATATAGTATAAGTATTATATAGTATATAAATCTATATATAATAACTATATAATATATTTAACGTTTAAATTATAGTATATATTATAGATATAATATGCTACTAGTATATTATGTAGTATAACTACAACTTGTATAATAATATAGTATATATACTACAAATATATACTATATTTGTGTATACAATTAGTGTATATATATATCCAACAATATATATATGGACTATAGTAGTATATTAAAGTCATATACTACTATAGTCTATATGTAACTATGATATATATATTATACTAACCTATTATATATATAATTATTGTGACGCCCCCAAATCCCCACGTACGGACACGGGAAAATCGAGACGTCCGGATGGTGACAACCCGGGTCACCACCCTATCGACGAGTGCCAAGTGTGTGCAAAAGCAACAAATGTGCACGAAGAAATACGCAGCGGATAACGAAAGTCATATAACTAAGTACCAGAATTTTCTTAATATAATACAAGCCGTTTAAAACATACATAAATAAAATATTACAAAACACAAATATAGTTTTAAACCAAATTATAAAGCATAACTTCGACTCAAAACTCCGGCGGAGCCGCATCCTCGGGCTCAGCCTCCTCCTTCTCCTCGAATCCTGCACCAAAATCTACGAAACCAAAAATGGTACCGCAGGTAAGTAAAATCCAAACACCACCAGATAAAAGCATATAGAACTCAAACAATATGCATGAAGTGATGCCAATGCGCAAACCCATAAAAACATATTTTTCCACACACGCCAAAAACCCATTTGGCCCAAAAACAAACCCTTTCCAAATATCACGCCAAAAGTCACATTTGGCCCATATCCATCTTAAACCATTATCCAATTTTATCCGTATGCACCATGACCTCTCCTAGGGGTCATCCGCACACCCTGGCTCCAGTGCCACACCCCAGAGTACCGCCACGCATGTGACACCTAACGAGTGATGCCCAGTTTCGTGCCCCGCACGTTCGTAGTCAAGCATCCTCTAGCCCTCACCAACGAAGGGCCACGGAGTCGGTGCGTAGAGCGATGCCCAGTTCCGCGCCCGGCGCGTTCGTAGCCAAGCATCCCCTAGCCCCTGCCCCGTTGTCACCCAGCGACAACCCAGGGGACATCACTCAGTTTATTCCGCTCCCAAGTGACCAGAGGAGCTCCACCGAGATAATACCCCATCCCGGCTTGGGGTCGTGATACACACGCACCCGTAAGTCCACTTACGCCAATAAACAGGCTTTTCTCAATTAAAGAAAAAACACACGTGCATGCACCATGCAAATGCTAAATCAATGCACAAAATAATCAACTAACATATATCAATCAAACAAGCAACTCCATCCTCCATCCATCCGACCCCCAAACTCCTCGGACTCAGTCCAGAATCAACCAACCAGTAGATAAATTATTGAATGAGCAAAATATATTTAAATCTGAAAATAGGGTTTGGAAAATATTTACAGCGCTATATGGTATTTTTAGAAAGCTTGCGGCGTTGCAAACGGCGGAGAAAAAGCAACGTAACAGTGAAAATTCACTGTGGCTGTGGGTTGTAAAATACCCACTTTTGAACGGGGACAAACCAGGGCTTGGGATTGATAGGGAATGGTCTAAGGATGATTATGAAGCTATTGGAAGTGGTGGTTGGCCGTGGGTGGCGGCGAAAACGGTGGAGGGAGGCTAGATTTCCCAAAATGGAAGGCTAGCTCGTGGGAGCTGTTCCGGTGGCTATTAGCGGCCGAAAATGGGTGGGTTAGGACGGCAAGAGACCGGTGATGAAGTGGTGAAGAGGTGGTGGCCGGAGGTGGAGCAACGGCGGCAGATCGGGGCAAAAACCGTGGGGCTTCAAGGGCGTTTTCCGGCCAAACGGCTGGCCGGATAGGGCTAGGATTTGGTGGGGTGGTGCGCCGGAGGGAGGGGCTTCGACCGGTGGGGACGGTGTGCTGCACGGGGACCGGACGGCGGTGGGTCGAGGGGCTGAGCTGGGTTACGGCGTGTGAGAGGAGAGATAGAGAGAGACGGAACGCACGGGAGAGGAAGGAAGAAGAAAAAGAAAAGAAAGAAAAAAAGAGAAAAAAAGAAAAAGAAAGAAGAAAAAGAAAAGTGAAAAAAAGAAAAAGGGAAAAAGAGATGTAGTTAAGAGATGAGGTCCAATCCTCACTCCGGGAAAACAAAACAAAACCGCCGAGAAAGAGATTAAAAACCGCAAAATGACTAAAATAAATAAAACACAACATCAAATAAATTAAAACCAATTTTAAAACACAATAAATTAAAATAAATAAACTAATATATTAATTAAAATAAAAACAACCCTTCAGTGAAAATACACGCAAAAAGCAGGTCATCACATCCTCCCCCCCTTAAAAACAAATTTCGTCCTCAAAATTTGCAAGATCAACCACCAACTTAAAACAAGCCACATAAAATCACATAAACCACCTATGACCAAGATTAAGATACATACCTTCATTATTCAAACAAGTACGGGTACTGCTCCCTCTTGTCCGCTACTCGCTCCCAAGAGAAGTCTTGAGCTAACGGATCTCCCCACGCCACCTTAACCAAAGGTATCATCTTGGACCTCAACTGTTGCTTGTTCCAATCTATGATCTGCAACGGAACAACTTCATAAGTGAGATCCGGTTGCAACTGAATACCCTCTGGGTCGACGAAGCGTGGCTCTTGCTGTCCAAAACTCTTCTTCAGGGATGATACGTGGAAGACATCATGAATATCCCCAAAATAATCTGGCAAAGCAACTCTATAGGCGACGGACCCTACCTTCTCCAGAATCTGAAAAGGGCCGACATACCTCGGATCCAACTTCCTCTTCTTACCAAAACGCTTAACACCTCTCATGGGAGAGACTTTAAGGTAAACCCAATCACCAACTTCAAAAGATAACTCTCTCCTCCTGGTATCAGCGTAACTTTTCTGGCGACTCTAAGCTGCCGCCATTTTATCTCTGATGATCCAGACTTGGCTTTGCATCTCTTGAATTATTTCGGGTCCAATTATCCTACTCTCCTCGACTTCATCCCAACACAAGGGCGACCTGCACTTTCTCCCATAAAGAGCTTCATAGGGAGCCATCTGAATGGTCGCATGGAAGCTATTATTATATGCAAACTCGATGAGCGGCAAATGGTTTTCCCAACTCCCTTGAAATTCCATGACAAATGCTCGCAACATGTCTTCAAGGGTCTGAATGGTGCGCTCTGATTGGCCGTCTGTCTGCGGGTGATATGCAGTACTGAACTTCAACTAAGTACCCAAAGCTGCCTGCAAACTCTTCCAGAATTGCGACGTAAACCTTGGGTCTCGATCCGACACTATACTCTTTGGTATGCCGTGCAGCCGCACTATTTCTTTCACGTACAAGCGTGTCAACTTAGCCAAGGAGTCGGTGTTATTAACAAGCAGGAAATGAGCACTTTTCGTTAACCGATCAACAATCACCCAAACAGAATTTTTCCCACTAGGCGTTCTCGGCAAACCCACTACAAAGTCCATCGTGATGTCATCCCATTTCCACTCAGGAATAGGGAGGGGTTGGAGTATACCTGTAGGTCTTTGATGCTCGGCCTTCACTTGACGGCATGTGTGGCATTTCTCAACATATAAGGCAATGTCCTTCTTCATTCCATCCCACCAGTAATTTTTCTTCAAGTCCCGATACATCTTTGTACTGCAGGGATGAACTGAATAAGGGGCCGCATGAGCTTCTGCCATGATCCGCTCCTTGAATTCCGAATCTTTGGGGACCACTCTGCGATCTCGGAACCGAAGTATCCCATCTTTATCCATGCTATAATGCAACGGCCCTCGAGATTTTCTGACTCTTTTTCTGATATTCAGCAGCTTTGGATCCTTCTTTTGAAGAGTCTTCAATACTTCAAAATTAGTTACCCGAATATCAAGAACTGAAGATAAAATCTCTTCTTGCTGCGAACTCTCAATAAGGAGCCTTCTCATCCCACAAAGCAACGAATCCAATTCTGACGGCTCGGCTTCATCTTCCAAGTGCGACTTTCGGCTCAAAGCATCAACAACTATATTAGCCTTCCCCGGATGGTACTTGATCTCACACTGATAGTCACTGATTAGCTCTAGCCATCGCCTCTGCCTCATGTTCAAATTTTTCTGGGAAAACAAATGCTTCAAGCTCTTTTGATCAGTAAATACCTCGCAAGCTTCCCCATACAAGAAGTGCCGCCAGATCTTGAGAGCAAAAATAATCGCAGCCAATTCTAAATCGTGCGTCGGATAATTCTTCTCATGGTCCTTTAGCTGATGAGATGCATAGGCAACAACCCGTCCTTCCTGCATAAGGACACAACCCAAACCAAACTTAGACGCATCACTGAAGACTACAAATAGCTTATACGGTTCTGGGAGCGCTAACACTGGTGTCGTCGTCAACCTGTTCTTTAATTCCTGGAAGCTTCTCTCACACTTATCTGACCAAACAAATTCTGTATTCTTCCAAGTCAAAGCTGTGAGAGGTCCGGATAGGCGAGCAAATCCCTCCACAAATCTTCGGTAGTATCCGGCGAGCCCCAAGAAACTCCGGATCTCGCGCACTGTAGTCGGGCGCTGCCATGACAAAATGGCTTCTACCTTACTAGGATCAACAGCCACTCCGTCTCGGGAAATCACATGCCCAAGAAATCTAACTTCTTCCAACCAGAATTCACACTTGCTGAGCTTGGCGTACAACTGGTGTTCTCTCAATTTCCCAAGTATCAGACGAAGATGACACACATGCTCTTCAACATCTTGGGAATAAATCAGAATATCATCGATGAATACTACCATAAAGGAATCCAGATAAGGTCGAAATACTTGATTCATTAAATCCATGAAAGCAGTAGGGGCATTAGCTAACCCAAACGGCATCACCTTAAATTCATAATGCCCATACCTCGACCTGAAGGCAGTTTTAGGCACATCCTTGTCTCTGATCCTTAGCTGGTAGTATCCCAACCTCAGATCAATTTTAGAGAACACGGCTGCTCCTTGAAACTGATCAAATAAATCATCTATCTGCGGGAGAGGGTATTTATTTTTTATGGTCACCTTATTCAATTCTCGATAATCTATGCACATACGAAGGGTTCCATCTTTCTTTTTAACAAACAAAACTGGTGCACCCCACGACGACGTACTAGGCTGAATAAATCCCTTCTCTACCAGCTCTTGCAACTGAGTCTTCAACTCTTTTAATTCAGCTGGTGCCATGCGATAAGGAGCTTTATGCACAGGAGCCGCTCCAGGTTCCAAGTCTATAACAAATTCCATTTCCCGCACAGGGGGTAGTCCGGGCAAGTCATCCATAAACACATCGGGAAATTCTTCTACAACTGGAATGTCTACCAAAGACTTCTCCTCGGACGGCATGGACACCATCTGAACTAAGAATGCATCCGCTCCCCATGTAATCTCTCTTCTTGCTTGAATTGCCGATATAATTACCGGCTTTTCTTTCAATTTACTCCTCGCAAATTCCAGACAATCACCATCTGGAAGCTGAAAGCTAATTATCCGACTTCTGCAATTAATACTCGCAAAATATCGGTATAGCCAATCCATCCCGAGGATGATATCAAAACCCAACAGCTTAAACACCACCAAATCAGCATCCAAGAACCTTCCCTCAAAATTTAACGGGCATCCCAAAGCAACCTTGGAACACCACACCATTTCACCATCGGGTAGAGCCACTACCATAGACTTCGGCAACGGTTCCGTGACCAAATTACACACCCGAACAAAAGTGGAAGATACAAATGACTGTGACGCACCAGAATCTAACAAAGTGCAAGCATAAAACTCATACAAACGGACTCTTCCTGAACCAAACACATTAACCCATGAAATCCAAAAAAGCAAAGGAGAAACCAAATATACCCAAAAATTAAATCCAACTTAAAATTAAATTAATCTATACCTATAATTACTCCAGCATCATGGGTCGCTGGTGCCTCATCATCCACCTCTCCGGGTGTGACAGCATAAACCCGGGCTTGCACTGCTTGTCTCGGATTGGTTCTTCCACCGTGTCTACCTCCACGGCCTCCTTGAACTCTGACGGGGCATTCCCGAGCAATATGTCCCACTTGGCCGCACCGGTAACCCTGGGGTCCACTACTCAGCCGGCACTCGCCCTCATGGGCTCTATTACATGCTCCACAAATTAGCACCCGTCCTCCCATACGAACACCTGAGGACGTTTGAGGTCGAGTTCCGGTCTGCTGAACAAATTTCTGAGGCAAACCTGAGCTGCTTCCTTTACCAGAAAAACTCCGCCTCTTATGTCCTGGAGGGGAGCCCATACTCAGATTATTTTCTCGCTCCACAAGGGTGGCCACATCCACTAATTCCTGAAAAGTGGATATCCGATGGCTGACCACCATATGGCGTATATCAGGGCGTAGTCCCTCCTGAAAACGATCAGCTCACATCTCCTCTGAGGCGATAAGGTGGGGAGCAAACCGCCCAAGTTCTATGAATCTCCGGGCATACTGTTCCACTGTCGTGCCCCCTTGGACCAAATTTGAGAACTCTCTTGCCTTTTGCATCCTTACCGCTGCGGGAAAGAAGCGGTCATTAAATTCCTTCTTGAAGCGCTGCCAGGTCACAGCAGCAAAAGATCCCAATTCTGATTCCAGCATCACCCTCTTGGTATCCCACCAATCAGACGCGGTACCTTGCAACAGATAGCTGGCGTATAGTACCTGTTGCGCCTCGGTGCATCCACACACCTCGAATGTTCTTTCCAGGTCTTTGATCCATTTTTCAGCTTGAAGTGGATCCTCTTCTCCAGTGAAGTGTGGGGTTCTATGCGCCAGGAAGCGCTCATAGGTGCATCCGGCTTGCACCATGCTACTGGACCCTCCTGGGTACATCCAAGGCCCTCCCTGATGTGGCCAAGGACCTCCTGGTTGTGGCCAAAACCCTCCTTGCTGTGGACAAGGCCCTCCTTGTTGTGGCCAAGGACCCCCTTGTGATGGCCAAGGACCCCCTTGTGGTGGCCAAGGTCCTCCTTGTTGTGGCCAAGGCCCTGTCTATTGTGGCCTAATATTCTGCTGCATGAACTCCGTCATCTGTCGTATTGCCTCGGCTATGGAGTCATCTCTTGAGGTATTGTCCCGTGGCGCCTGAGTAGATTTCCTTGGTCTCCCAATTTTCCTGCCACCACAACCTTTGACCCTCCTTTAAGAAAACAAATAAAACCATCATAAAACCAACAAAAAACAAAACCAACCCCACACAGCAAGAAACAAAAGAAACCAGCATGCAAAACATAACCAAATAAATAAAAACAAACAAACAAGTTCAAACAAATAAAGCAAATAAAATAAATTAAATAACTGTACTTAACATAATTTTAAAACACAACTTTAAAAGTATTCTGGTACTAGCTACGGGACATGTGGTTTTACCCAGAGCCAAACCGCTCTGATACCACCTGTGACTCCCCCAAATCCCCACGCACGGACACGGGAAAATCGAGACGTCCGGATGGTGACAACCCGGGTCACCACCCTATCGACGAGTGCCAAGTGTGTGCAAAAGCAACAAATGTGCACGAAGAAACACGCAGCGGATAACGAAAGTCATATAACTAAGTACCAGAATTTTCTTAATATAATACAAGCTGTTTAAAACATACATAAATAAAATATTACAAAACACGAATATAGTTTTAAACCAAATTATAAAGCATAACTTCGACTCAAAACTCTGGCGGAGCCGCATTCTCGGGCTCAGCCTCCTCCTCCTCCTCGAATCCTGCACCAAAATCTACGAAACCAAAAATGGTACCGCAGGTAAGTAAAATCCAAACACCACCAGATAAAAGCATATAGAACTCAAACAATATGCATGAAGCGATGCCAATGCGCAAACCCATAAAAACATATTTTTCCACGCACGCCAAAAACCCATTTGGCCCAAAAACAAACCCTTTCCAAATATCACGCCAAAAGTCACATTTGGCCCATATCCATCTTAAACCATTATCCAATTTTATCCGTATGCACGATGACCTCCCCTAGGGGTCATCGGCACACCCTGGCTCCAGTGCCACACCGCAGAGTACCGCCACGCATGTGACACCTAACGACTGATGTCCAGTTCCACGCCCTGCACGTTCATAGCCAAGCATCCTCTAGCCCTCACCAGCGAAGGGCCACGGAGTCGGTGCGTAGAGCGATGCCCGGTTCCGCGCCCAGCATCGCTCGTAGCCAAGCATCCCCTAGCCCCCGCTCCCGTTGTCGCCCAGCGACAACCCAGGGGACATCACTCAGTTTATTCCACTCCCGAGTGATCAGAGGAGCTCCACCGAGATAATACCTCATCCCGGCTTGGGGTCGTGATACACACGCACCCGTAAGTCCACTTACGCCAATAAACAGGCTTTTCTCAATTAAACAAAAACACACGTGCATGCACCATGTAAATGCTAAATCAATGCACAAAATAATCAACCAACATATATCAATCAAACAAGCAACTCCATCCTCCATCCATCCGACCCCGGAACTCCTCGGACCAGTCCAAAATCAGCCAACCAGCAGATAAATTATTGAATGAGCAAAATATATTTAAATCTGAAAATAGGGTTTGGAAAATACTTACAGCGCTATATGGTATTTTTAGAAAGCTTGCGGCGTTACAAACGGCGGAGAAAAAGCAACGTAACAGTGAAAATTCACTGTGGCCGTGGGTTGTAAAATACCCACTTTGGAACGGGGACAAACCAGGGCTTGGGATTGGTAGGGAATGGTCTAAGGATGATTATGAAGCTATTGGAAGGGGTGGTTGGCCGTGGGTGGCGGCGAAAACGGTGGAGGGAGGCCGAATTTCCCAAAATGGAAAGCTAGCTCGTGGGAGCTGTTCCGGTGGCTATTAGGGGCTGAAAATGGGTGGGTTAGGACGACAAGGGACCGGTGATGAAGTGGTGAAGAGGTGGTGGCCGGAGGTGAAGCGACGGCGGCGGATCGAGGCAAAAACCGTGGGGCTTCAAGGGCGTTTTCCGGCCAAACGGTTGGCCGGATAGGGCTGGGATTTGGTGGGGTGGTACGCCGGAGGGAGTGGCTTCGACCGGTGAGGGCGGTGTGCCGCACGGCGACCGGACGGCGGTGGGTCGAGGGGCTGAGCTGGGTTACGGCGTGGGAGAGAAGAGAGAGAGAGAGAGACGGAATGCACAGGAGAGGAAGGAAGAAGAAAAAGAAAAGAAAGAAAAAAAGAGAAAAAAAGAAAAAGAAAGAAGAAAAAGAAAAGAGAAAAAGGAAAAAAAGAAAAAGGGAAAAAGAGATGTAGGAAAGAGATGAGGTCCAATCCTCACTCTGGAAAAACAAAACAAAACCGCCAAGAAAGAGATTAAAAACCGCAAAATGAATAAAATAAATAAAACACAACATCAAATAAATTAAAAACCAATTTTAAAACGCAATAAATTAAAATAAATAAACTAATATATTAATTAAATTAGAAACAACCCTTCAGTGAAAATACAAGCAAAAAGCAGGTCATCACAATTATATTCAGACGTATATATTATTTAGAAAATTAATATTTATAATAACTTTATGTTAATATATAAAGTTACTATATATATTATAGTTAATAGTATAGTAACTATAGTATATATTATATATATTTTATAGTTAATACTATAGTATTATATAGGAAAGTATATTATATATATAGTTAATAACTATATAACAATAGTATAATATACGTTAGTTATTATACTATTGTTAATATTAGACTATATTATATACTATATTATATAATAACTATATTATATAATATACTTATTATATAGATACAATAGTATATTAACTATAGTGTAATATATGAAATAAACATTGGTAAATTTTTAAAAAGTCTCCTCTCTAGAGCTTTCAAGCTTCGGAGGTGGTGTTTGTTTACAGTCCCGTGGCTATCATGGCTAGCGGAGAACGTGGTGGAGCTGAAGTCTTAATGGATCAATGGAGAAAGTTCAAACTGTCCGAGGAGGAGGAAGAAATAGTGGAGCTAATGCAAACTGGAAATAAAGAGATTGACCGCAAGGGAGAAAAGAGTTTGATAGGAAGGGTCTGGTCAGATCGACCAGTTAGCAAAACACTGATTAGTAATGCCATGGCAAAAATATGGCGTATTAGCAGAAGGGCAGTCTTTCAAGAAGTGGAACGCAACACATTTGTAATCTCATTTGAAACTCATGCAGACATGTACAGAATTCTTGATGGGAAACCGTGGTCTTTTGATTCATCTTTGCTTGTCCTGATCCCATACGAGGGGAAGTTATGCCTCAGGGAAATAGTATTCGACAAAGAAACCTTCTGGGTACAAATACATAACTTGCCTTTAGGGTGCATGTCTATGGAATGGGGAAACCAAATCGGTAGCTCAGTGGGAAGGGTTCTAGAGGTGGATGTGGAAGAAGATGGTACCGGATGGGGAAGGTTTTTAAGGGTAAAAATAGAACTAGCTTTGATGAAGGCAATCCCAAGGGGGCGCTTTATCATCGTAGAGCAAACCAAGCACTGGGTTTCTTTCCGTTATGAAAACTTACCCCGAATCTGCCTTAAGTGCGGATGGATTGTTCATGGAGGGACGGGTTGCCTGGCTAAGCAGGCAGACCAAACAGTGGAGGGAGGGTCGGAGGCTCAGTTTGGATCATGGTTAAGGGCAGAGAGCTTCTCAAAACGAAGCTTATTCTCTAACCGAAACAACAAGGGAAGGGAGGCCAGTGGGCAAGTAGAGGTGGGGGGTGCAGGTGGAAATGAGGTAGATGACCGGATAGCCAAAGTCAGAAACGTGCATTCTAGCTCAACCTTCTCCAACACACAGGGTCCAGGGACAGTCGAAGCTAGAAGAAGAACAGTGGAAAAGGAGATAGTATGTACCACAGAAGTGTCAGAGGAAGGTATGGCAACCTGGGTCGAGGTGCAACAACCCGGTATGGGTGACACAGTGACAGCAGGTCAGCAGAAGGAAAGAAAAGGGCGGGAAGAAAAGCTTGTAGAAAAACAGGAAAGCAGGCCGGGTCTTGCTGTTGGGCTTGTTGGTGACCCAGACCTATCGGCCCCAAAGCCCATCAACCAGAGGATTACATCCTCCACGGCTAGTTCTCTGGCCAATGAGATAGACAGAGTTGCCTGCACTGTACAGGAGACACAGAGTAAAAGAACTGATCGAAGATGGAAGAGGTTAGCAAGAAATATGAAGAAACCACCCTCCTCAACCGTGGTTACCCGATCCCAAGGGGAAAAACGCACATCATTGGAGAGTATAGCAAACTATAGCCCCCTGAAAAAACATAAGTCATTGGCTACTGATGGCATACTGGGAAAGGAAACACTCTCAGTGGAAATGGTGGAGGCTGCTAGGCAGCCCCACCAGGGATTATGAATATCCTAAGCTAGAACTGTAGGGGGCTTGGGAACCCCCAAACAGTTCAATTCCTTGATATGCTGATCAAGGAAAAGAAGCCCGAGTTGGTCTTTCTAATGGAGACCAAGTTATCGTATACAAAAGCTTGTAGGATATCAAAGAGGTTCAGGTTTCAAGGTTGTGTAGTGGTAGAGGAAGTGGGAAGAGGGGGGGGGGGGGGACTTATGCTTATGCGGAAGGAAGAGAGTATGGTAGAGCTCATCAATTACTCTCAATACCATATTAATGTGCGTATGAGTGATGAATCAGGCAGTAAGAGTTGGCTGCTATCTTGTTTCTATGGCCATCCTGTTACAAGTTTAAGAAATAAGACTTGGAATTTATTATCATCTTTTAAGCCTGCAGATGGGGGATGGGGTGTCATAGGTGATTTCAATGAGGTCCTGTTCAGTGATGAGAAGGAAGGAGGAAATCCTAGGAGTGAGCTTTTGATGAGACAGTTCAGAGAGGTGATGGAGGAAGGCAGGTTATGCGATCTGGGATGGGTTGGAAACAAATTCACATGGAGCAATTGCCATGAAGGTGAATCCTTTACGAAGGAGAGATTGGATAGAGCCTTAGCTAATGTGGAGTGGAAATCTCTATATCCAGTGCACACAGTTGAGACTCTCCCAGCCATCTGTTCTGATCACAGCCCAATATTGTTAGAGTTCAGTATTGAGAGGTGCTCATTTCGGAGATGGCATCATTCCTTCAAGTATGAGGCCAACTGGAACTATGAGGAGGGTTGTAAAGAGGTAGTAGCAGAAGCATGGAACAAACATGTGGGAGAGAGGAGCAGGATGGAAGTTTTGATGGGAAAGCTGGAAATAACCCAAAGGAAGCTCAGCCAATGGAGTAGGAATTTGAATAGAGAAAGGTTGGAGGCTATTAAAGTAAAGACTCACCAACTAGGTCTCTTACAAAGGAATGCAGGGTCAGGGAACTCGAGAGAACAGAAAAAGCTTCAAGTAGACCTTAGTCTTCTTTTAAACCAAGAAGACATTAAGTGGAAACAAAGGGCTAAAAGACACTGGTTGGTTGAAGGGGACAGAAACACCAAATTCTATCATGCCTGTGTGAACCAGAGAAGAAAGAAAAATACCATCAGGAGAGTGAAGGACCTGAATGGGATTGAACTAGTGGAGAAAGAAGCTATAGCAGAACGTTTTAAAACCTTTTTCACTTCAGTTTATCAGTCTACTCAACCAGATTCAACATGCATCAACAAGTGTCTGCAGGGAATAGTTCTTAAGGTTTCAAATCAAATGAGATCTAAGCTGGAAAGGAAGTTCACTACAAAAGAAATAGAAGTGGCTCTAAAGCAAATGTCTCCCTTCAAGTCACCTGGACCCGATGGGTATAGTGCAGGCTTCTATCAAGAACATTGGAAGATTGTGGGGAAGGATGTGTCCAGTGCCGTTTTGGAGTTTCTAAGTTCAGGAATAATGCCATGGAGAATGAACCATACCCATCTAGTCCTCATTCCTAAGGTAAACCAGCCTATCTCAGTCCAAGACTTCAGACCTATATCCCTTTGTAATGTTGCTTACAAGCTAGTTTCCAAAGTATTAGCAAATAGAATGATAGGGGTCTTGGATAAGGTTATATCGTGGAACTAAAGTGCCTTTCTTCCCAACAGGCTCATCACCGACAACATTATGGTGGCTTTCGAGATGTTACATACCATGAATTCAAAAAAGAAAGGAAGGGAGGGCTCTATGGCAATTAAACTAGACATGTCAAAAGCCTATGATAGGGTGGAGTGGGACTTTTTAGAGGCTATCCTGATTAAGTTGGGTTTCGGCTTGAAGTGGACTAATCTTCTTATGAACTGTGTCAGATCAGTTACTTACTCTACAATATTGAATGGCATACTAGGAGAGGTGATAACACCCACAAGAGGATTGAGACAAGGTGA
Organism: Carya illinoinensis; assembly: GCF_018687715.1. Lineage (NCBI taxonomy): Eukaryota > Viridiplantae > Streptophyta > Magnoliopsida > Fagales > Juglandaceae > Carya > Carya illinoinensis. The sequence continues at coordinate 7,051,174 of NC_056758.1, read as the reverse complement.
CCCTTTGTCACCCTATCTATTTCTTCTATGTGCTGAAGCTCTCAGTTCACTTCTAAATGGTGCTGAACAAAGAGGTATCATCAAGGGGGTTGCAGTATCAAGGAATGGAACTAGGATTAACCACCTACTTTTTGCAGATGACTGTGCTATTTTTTGCAGAGCTCAACTGGTGGAGTGGTACCAGATCAAGGGACTTCTGTCAATATATGAGGAAGCATCGGGCCAAACACTGAATAAAGAGAAGACAAGTGTGTTCTTCAGCTCCAATACAAGGGATGAAACAAAGAACTTTATTTTGCAGCAGATAAATGGCTCAAGGTGTAACAACTATAACAAGTACCTCGGACTTCCAACAATTGTGGGCAGATCGAGATATAACACATTCCAAAGTCTTAAAGAAAAGGTGTGGAAGAGGGTCAATAGTTGGAAGCATCGGTTCCTTTCCACTGCTAGAAAGGAAATTCTTATAAAAAGTGTGTTACAAGCTATCCCAACCTATGCCATGAGTGTTTTCAAGATACCAAGGAAACTACTAAAAGAAATAGAAGCTATCATAGCCAAATTCTGGTGGTGTCAGACAGAGGCAGGAAGAGGTATTCACTGGAAGTCTCGGAGCAGCATGGGGACAGTCAAAAACCAAGGTGGGTTGGGATTCAGGGATTTTACTAGCTTTAATAGGGCTCTATTAGCAAAACAACTGTGGAGAATGATTAAAGAGCCTCAATCATTGGTCTCAAGAGTATTCAAAGAGAAGTATTTCCTGAACTGTGATGTGATGGAGGCTGAATTGAAGGGTTCTCCATCGTATATATGGAGAAGCATCTGGTCTAGTAGGAACCTGGTGAAAGAATGATTAGTATGGAGAGTGGGCAATGGAAGAGACATATCAATATGGAAGGAAAAGTGGCTGCCTCGACCAGTAACATACCAAGTACAAACCCCCCCCCCCCATCACTTTGGATTTAAACAGTAAGGTGAGTGATTTAATCAATGTAAACACAAAGTCATGGAAGGAGGATTTAGTCAAGGCCTTTTTCTGTAAAGAGGAAGCAGACTTGATACTTTCAATATCCATTAGCAAGAGAGGGGCCAGTGACAAAAGGATATGGGCAGGGTCGACTAAAGGAACGTTCACAGTCAAAAGTGCTTATTATATGGATACTTGTCTTTCAAAAAGAAGTAGGGGAGAACCCTCTTCAGGAGGGGATAGTGCAGGGATGTGGAAGGACTTGTGGAAGTTAGAAGCCCCAGGGAAAATCAGAATGTTTGTATGGAGGAGCCTATCCAATGTACTTCCAACCAAAGATATGTTGTACAGGAAGAACATTGTGGAGAATAACCTCTGTCCTATCTGTATCAGAGAGACTGAATCTGTAATACATGCACTGTGGTCCTGTCCAGCAGCTCGAGATGTGTGGGGAGATGACAGAAGCAAGCTAAAGAAGTGGAACAGCTCCTTCAGTGATTTTCAGCAGTTATGGAAAGAAATGTCTACAAGACTCGACAGTGAGGAGCTACAAATGGCAGCAGTGATGTGTCACCTTCTATGGAGAAGGAGAAATGCTTTTGTCTTTAAGAACCAATTCATGAGTCCTGAGTCCATCACAACAATGGCTCAGGCTGAAGTTTCAATGCTGAGGGAGGTTAATTCCATGGTTAGTAGAAGGGTGGAGGAAGGGGAATTGTCTGCAATGGCCAGTAGACAGTGGCAGCTTCCTGAGTGGCCTGCAGTTAAGGTGAACTTCGATGCTGCTTTTGACAAGTCTTTGAATAGAGGTGGAATAGGCATAGTAGTTAGAGATTGTGAAGGACAGTTAAAGGCATGCCTAACTACACCAAGGAACAAGGTGTTCTCGGCTGCCCAAGCAGAAAAAGCAGCATTGCAAAGGGCATTGGATATGTGTATAGACATGAAGTTGACCCAGGTTGTATTCGAAGGAGATGCTAAGGCTATCATAGAGGCTGTCAATTCAAGAATTGAGGATCTTTCGTGGGGCGGCCAAGACACAGATGATTTGCAGAATGAGATGAGGCTTCATCCGGGATGGAAGCTGTCTTTTGTTCACAGGTCAGCAAATGGAGCAGCTCACAATGCTGCAAGGTTAGCTATTAAGGAATCCAACGAGAGAGTGTGGACTGAGAGTGGACCCTTGGCGGTTAAAAACTTTGTTTTGAGTGATGTATCTATTGCAATTGCAAGTTAATCAATGAAAGCAGGTCTTCTATCAAAAAAAAAAAAAAAAACACTATAGTGTAATATATATATAGTATACTATACTATATACTTTATATATATAGTATACTATATATATATTATTCACTATAATAATATAGTTTAACATAAATAAGATAAAAATCATAATTATATATAATTATATATACTATTTTATATTAATATATATATATAATAGGTAACTATAGTATTGGATATATAAATAACTCTATATACTACTATATAATATATACTATATATATTAACATATTAAATAGTATATAATATATATATTAATATTATTACAATAATATATACAATAATATTATATAATTATTATATATACCATCGCGGTAGAGTCTTAATTTCCTGTAATTTATCAAAATGGAGAAACCAGGAATGGCGCAAATTCTTATTCTGTCGTAAGAATGTTTTGTTCCATGCTTGTTGATAATCGTAGTAATCGAAATAAGGAGGATCATATGGCTGAGAAAATCTTCTCGTCAAGTACGGGCTTTTTCCCCACTGTTCTAAGGTAAGAACTTGTTTAATAGTAACTTTGTGGAATGCAATGACCGGAGTTGCAGGTGGAGAAGGTTGAGATTGTAAAGAGCAGGGGATTTCAGAGATAATAATAGAATCAGTGTCTACTAAAATAAATTCATAAAAGTTCTGAGTCTTGGTAATGTTCTGGGGAACATAATGCCAATCTGGTAATAGAAAAGCGTCAAGTAATTTTTGAGGTTCAGATAGATGCTGTAATTCTGATTCAATAGGAAAGACTGGATGCCAATGGGATTTAAAGATAATAGGAGTTACAGAGGGCTGAGATAAAGGTGGAGGATTAATAATTTGAGAAGGAGAAGAACTAGTAGAAGAAACAGCTTTTGAGTATGTGGGTAATTTTGAAGAGGATAATGGTGAAAATGGATTATAGGATGGCCTAATGTTTTGTGGTAATGTCCCTAGTACTGTATAGGGTTTTGGTGTGACGGAAGGACAGGGTGAAGGATAAGGAGGAGAAGGTGATTTGGCATAGGAGGATTTGGTTTTCACTCTGGACTTTGAGGAAGACATGATTTTCCCTGTAAGAATTCTCGGGATAGAAAATCAGGAAGAGAATTAGAATCTCCTTTAATATGCTCAATATCAAAATCAAAAATACTTAAAATAGCTTGCCATCTTGCAAAAATTTGTTTAGCAGCCAAGTTTTTAACATCTTTTACTAAAACTTCCTTGGCTGATTTGCAATCAATTCTAAGTAAAAACTTTTGATTCAAAAGATCATCTTGAAATTTAGAAATGCATAATACAATAGCTAAAATTTCTTTTTTAATAGTACTGTAATTCTTTTGAGCAGGATTCCAGCATCCTGAATGAAATCGAGTAATCTGTTCTTTTCCATCTGATAATTTTTGTTTCAAAATTCCTCCATAACCAAGATCAGAGGCATCTGTTTCAACAATTTTAAAGGCATCAGGTGATGGGAGTCCTAAGCATGGTAATTTCTTAACATGGGCCTTTATTTGTTTTATAATATTTGTATGTTCCTCTGTCCATGGAGGTGGATTCTTTTTTAATCTCTTGAATAATGGTTCACATAAAGGTCTAAGTGCTTGATAAAAATCAGCAACATAATTTAAACTTCCTAGAAATCTTTGTAGTTGTTGCTTATCTTTTATTTCATCAGGGAATTTATTAGCAAATTCTATGGCCCTACTTATTGGGGTAATAGTTCCTTGATAAATATCATGTCCAAGAAATCTAATCTTGTCTTGGAATAATTTGACTTTAGATGATGAAACTACTAATCCATTTTGTTTAATGATTTGAACAAAGGTATTTAAATGTTTCCAATGTTGTTCAATTGATGAAGAGAATATTAATACATCATCTATATAAACTATAGAAAAATGGGTGAAAGGTGTAAATATTTCGTTCATAATATTTTGAAATTCACTAGGAGCATTTTTTAATCCGAAAGGCATAACATTCCATTCATAATGTCCAAAAGGGACTGTAAATGCAGTTTTGTATCTATCTTTTTCAGCAATCTGGATTTGCCAAAATCCGCTTTTCATGTCAAATTTTGAAAATATAGTAGCAGCATAAAGTCGGGATAATAAATCTTTTTTATTAGGAATAGGGTATCTAATCCATTGTAAAACTTTATTTAAAGGCTTATAATTTATAACTAATCTAGGAACACCTCTTTCTAATTCTGCTTGTTTTTGTACATAAAAAGCAGCACAGCTCCATGGTGATTTGCTATTTCTAATAAGTCCTTTAGTTAATAGATCATTAATTTCTTGTTTACAGAATTCTAATAATTCTTTATTCATTTGAATGGGTCTGGCCTTAGTAGGAATATTCTTTTCAGAAAATTCTTTTTCATAAGGTAATTCGACTATATGTTGTTTTCTACTCCAAAAAGCATTAGGTAAATTAGAGCATACTTCGTTTTCAATTATATTTTTGAAATTATTAATTTTTTGGATTAATAAAGGATCTTTTAATTGTTCTTCAATTCTTTTGTATTTTAATTCTTGTTTTAAGAAATTTATTTGTTTTTCTTTTCTTTTGATTTTGACTTTTGTTAAAAAATTAATTTCTTTAGTCAATGATGCTTCTTTTAAGGAATTAATCTCTCTTGAGACTGGAGGGAATAAAAATTTAAATTGAATTTCTTTTCCTAATATTTTAGTAGAAATTCCTTCTTCTGTTACAGAGAAAGGGTAAAGTAAAGCAAGAAATGGGTTTCCTAATATTACTTTGGTGTTGATATTTTTTACTAGAATGAATGTTGTTTTAAAGCAAATTCCATTATTACATATATGCGCATTTGATAATTTATAATTTATATTTAATTTTGCTCCATTAGCTTGAGATAATGTCTCTTTTGTTTTTTCAAAATATTTAGAGGGTATTATTCCTTCTTGTATGCAGTTTAAATCTGCACCTGTATCTAATAAGGCTATTGCAGAAAAAGAGAATTCTTCATTAATGGAAATAGTTACTTCAGTATACCATTTTTGAAAATTCATTTTATTAAGTATGTTTATAAAATTATCTGATTCTTCTTTTGTAATTTTTACTGAGCTTTCTCCTTGTTCTTTTTTATGAGTGTCATTATTTTTATCTATTTTTAATAGTATAATTTCTTGTAATAATTGTTCATTAGAAACTTCAAGTTTGGTGTTAGAAGCTTTCAAATTTCTAATTTCTTTCTTTATTTCATTAATTTCTTGATGTAAATCTTTTAAAGTAATATTTTGTTTTTCTGATTGAAATCTATTTACTATTTCCATAAAATCATATGATGAGGGGGTTGAATTGAGTTCAAAAGTCTTGGGATTACTAAAAGTATCTTTTAATTTTTCTAAATATTCTTTTCTTTCTTGTGGATTATTAATTTTATCTATTAATTCTAATATAATATTTTCATGTGAAGATAATACGTTAATAGTTTTATTACAGATACAATTATTTCTATCTAAACAATTACAAACATGAATTTCATCTTCTTCTGACTTGTTATCAGAAGATTGTTCTGAAAAACTTGATTCTTTTAATTGGTAAATTTCATCTTCTTCTGAAGAAATTTCATCTTCTTCACTTGATTGTATAAAGATATTTAATAATTTTTCTTTTACTTCTTCAGGTATATCTAATTCATTAATTTCTTTTTTAACCTTACAATTTGATGCATAATGTCCAACCTTTCCACATTTATAACATACAATTTGTTTTTTCTTTTTATTAAACTTTTTTGTATTCTTTACTGGTTTCTTATATACGGATTTTTCATTGGGTTTTTTATAAGGTTTCTTATAATTTCTTTTCTTAGTTGGATAAGTTTTATAAATTCTTTTTCCTTTTTTGTGTCTTGTAGAAGGAGCTAATAATGGAGAATAACCAAACTGTTCACAAAAGGTACCTAATTCTTTTGTAGCAAATTTCTTTTCTTTTTCCATTTGCTTTTTTAATCTTATATCATTACACATAGTCAGACCAGTTCTATTAATAGAAGATATTATATCTCCATACGTAAGATTAATAAAATCAATAGTACCATCTGATTTTACTAAAGATTCTCGTACCTTTTGGGCGAAGTAATATGGAAGTCCGGCTATGAACTTTTCCTTCCAGTATGGTTGTTGGCAATCATCTCTGATCATAACTTTAGTTAGAAAGACATCTTTATACCATCTAAAATCAGATAATCTAGGACATCTTAAATTGATTAATAAATCACTAGTTCTTTCTTTAAATTGGGAAGGATCACCTACAAAATGTTTTGTTAATATAAATATTAGAGTATTAACAGCATCTTCTATAGGTTGACCATCTTCTGTCTTAATCTCCTGTAGATTTTCATCATGCTTATAGGCACTTAATATTCTTATTCTTTGTTCTTGTGTAAGATAATGATCCCACCAGCCTTTTAATTGGCCAGTGAATCCTGTAACTAGAACATGTGCTACTTGATGATCTGATCTTCTACTGGCTTTATAAACATTAGCTACCATAATCATTTCTTGAAAATGATTTAATATTTCATATTCAGATAATCCATCTATATTCCATTCATATAATGCATCTGATGCAAAAGCAGATCTCACTATATGTTCTCTTTCCTCGAATTGTATATCCGGAGGGGTAGGCCTTGGATACCAATTTCGAGTAGTAAAAGTATGCGTTGCTGATTCCCTAGGATAAAATTGCCCACTATGATTTCCTTTAATTTTGTTTATCTGTAATTCTTTAAATTGGTTTTCAAGATTATTAATTTCAGAATCAGATAGATCAGGTGAATCTGTCTTACTTAATACATTAATATGAGATTGTCTTGAAGTGGATGCATTATTATCAATATTTAATTTTTCTAATTTGCTAGAGATCTGTTCTAGTAAATCTTCTTTAGTCTTGGAAAAACTAGATTTTAAGTGAGCAGGTATTTCATGGGGAATAAACAAAGGAATTTCTTTAGCTTCTTTAACAGGAGTTTTAATAGGAGATATTAAGTTTTCAATTCTTTCTAATTGTTTACTCATGGTTTTTAAATATAAATTAGTATAATTATTTTGTTGGATTATATTATCAGTATTTTTAGTTTCTGGAGAAGTTAATCTCTTTATTGGTGATGCTAATATTTGTGTATTTCTTTGATTATATTTAATAGCCTCAAAAGGAGGGTATTCTTCATAAATAATTTGATTATTTTCTACTTTAACCCATTGATTAGTGGTCCTATTTATAGTCGACAACTGATTTGATTTATATATTTCAAACCATATGAAGAAAGGTATATTAATTTTTATGCTTTCTAAATATTCATAGTATTTTACTTGGATATAATCTCTTTCTAGTTGTGAGAAAGTAGAGAAAAACAAAAGTCTTTTCTGCTTATTTTCTTCTTTCATATAATCTTGTTTAAGATATTCTTTATTGATTTTGAATTCTTCTTTACTCAGGGTAAATATTTGGGAATCATCTCCAACTACCTGTGAATAGGTTGGAGAAGAAGGTTCAGGTTCTTTATTCTGATGAGGATTAGAAGAGGATGCTGAATCAGGGTGATTGACTGAATATACAGGTGTATCAATAATATTTCCAGGAATAATTCCCCGGACTTGTGTATCTAGATTTTGTATTTTATTTCTAGAGACTGAAGTCATTGTAGATCTATTGTCAAAATTTTGAGATCTATTCCTACTAATTGTAGATCGTGGTGTATGGTAACTGGAGGATGCTGGAGAAGAATAATGAGAAAATGATCTCCTAAAAGGTTGGAAGGCAATTTGGACTGTTCCGTCCTGGTTTTGATCTATATAATCTAAATCATCTTTAGAATTATTTTCTACATTCGGTAATGGAATAATATTTTCTAATTGCCATTCATTAGGAAGAGTAACCTGATTCCAATGAATTTGTTTAGGAATTTGTATACTAGAATTTGGTGTACTAGATTGTAATAATAATGTATAGCCCTTTGGACTAGTAATGAGAGCTTGTGGCTCTAATGTTGTTTTCATTAATTTATAATGGATTCTATATACTACAGTTAAAGGATGTGATCCTTTCATCATATGATAGCCATTTGTTTTAATATTTAATGTTAAGGCATGTAGAATATTAGAGTCAAATAATGAGAGTGAATAATTAGGATAACAGTTAAAATATACTGGGCCTTGGAATAAACTAGATTCAACCATGCCAAGTAATGAATCATGGAAATTATAATGTCTTCCATCTCTTAAACAGAGTAATACTGAAGCATTTAGTCCATTTCTGGTAAGTGGTTTTACAGCCACTTGTACTAATCCAATATGTATAAATGAATATTTCTGTTCCTTATGGTGTTTAATGGCTTCTTTTGTTAATAGTTGTAATGATTCATAATCATTATTTAGGCTAATAGTCTTTTCTACTGTTTTAATTGTATAATTTGTGAGGAATGATAATTTTGAAGAAAAAGTTGAATATTTATATATTTGGTTTTTAGGTACATTAGGAATTGTCCAATCTTGTAAATTTCTTTCTATGTCTATAATGCTATAATCTTCTTGATTTACATTTTCAGTTTCTAAAGGTGTGTTAACCGTAGATGTTTCAGGTTTGAATAAAGAATTCATTGAAATAGAATTTTTATGCAAAGATTTCCTATATAAAAGAGAAATAAGTAGATTAAGATCTTGAGGGAACACCACCGGGACCACCCTTAAAGCCTCCTTGGCAAGATTGGGCTGACCAACGGATTTTCACGGCTTACCATCACAAGATTCTCAATATACTCTATTTTCTTTTATGTAGGTTACCGTTGATAAAATTCTATACCAACGAATTTTTACTCTTTTTTTTTTTTTTTTTTTTTTTTTTTTTTTTTTTTATAAAGCAAGAATACTTAGGTGATTTTTTAAACTTTTAATTTCAGATCTTAAGAAGTTACAGTGATCTTCTAATTCTTCTATTGCAGCTTGCCTACTTCTATATACGTGATATCTTTCCATCATTGAGCAATAATCTAGTTTCATTAATAATTGTTTTTCTTTAAGATGTTTTATCCTTTCTTGTAAATTATTTAATTCAAGTCTCAAATTATATTCTAAACAATTTAATTCATAGCGATCACGGAAACCAACATCATGTGCGTAATAATTCATCATGAAATTAAACATAAACAGAATGAAACAACAATATAACTATATATATATAATAACCGTTGGCTCTGATACCAACTACGTATACCAGGATATATATATATATATATATAGTATATATATAATAGCTAATATAATGGATATATTAATAGATTATAGAATATATAATAATAAACAAATAAATGAAGTGCAGGAAGTAAAGGCATGAATAAAAGTAAAGATCAAAATAAGATAAACTCAATTTTATTGAAAACATAATACTTACAAGGAGATTAATTCTCAGAAGTTTGAAAGGCAGGAGACATGGAAAGGAGTTTACAAGAGAGAAGTTTTGAGAGTGACGAGGGACTAGGATTGGCTTCAGATGAGAATTTCTGAATGCCTTTCCTCACTTACAAACTGCCTATTTATAGACTCCAAAACAGTACCTTACAATAATATTACTGACATGTACAGTGACTCATACACAGTAAATAGGCGGCTACATTTATTAAACATGGGCGGCTAAACAGTAACTAGACAGCTGGATGATTCTTGACTGACGGGCATCTTGAACAGTGACGAGCATCTTAAACAGTGTTCTGATAATGGAAGAAAGACTCTACCGCGATGGTTCCTATTATGGTGGGATCAATTTGGACCAGAATCTCTCATTCTTCCTCCACCTCTCCAGGAGAGTCTTCAGGCTTTCACATTACAGAATGATTGTCCACCTTCATTATCACACTGTTCACCACTTCTCCTTTTCTTTCTTAAAACAAAATTAAATTGGATCATGAAGTGGGAATATGTCATCAAACCTCATCCTTCTCTCAAAAATATTATGTTCTTGGCCCGCCAAGTCTCTGTAAAATGGTGGGAAAAGTATAATTATGATCATGTTGTAAAAATGTTCTCAAAAATTACCAAGGCTCCTGAGGTTCTTGTTCAGAGAAGCAGATTCCAAGCTCAATTAGCAACAATTACCAATAAAAAAGACTTGAAAAAATTAGCAGAAGCAATGTCACAAGTATCAGACAGTGATGAAGAAGAAGACCATCAAGTCAGATTATCTCCAGCACAGCAGACAACATCATCGCCACTACAGCAGGCCTCTCCATCCCAACAGGCCTCTCATTCTCATGACAACTCACCATATTATCCCTCACAGATGATGGATTCTCAAGATCCGTATGAATTGGAACTGGCAAATTATGACCCTCAGATTATGTAATTCCAAAAGATTATCGTCCTTTTCTTCCATTATCAGAACACTGTTTAAGATGCTCGTCACTGTTCAAGATGCCCGTCAGTCAAGAATCATCCAGCTGTCTAGTTACTGTTTAATACGTATATAATATAGTATATACTATAATACTATATACTATATAATATAGGTTTCAATAATACGTATTAACACTACATACTATATAACACTATATAGTATACACTATATACACTATTAACACTATATACTATATAATATACATATATTATAAGTATATAATATTATACATTATATAGTATATAATATATATTATAAAATATATCATATTATATAGTAATATATAGATAATATAATATATATTATATTAATATATTATATAATATATATAATGTAATATATAGTGTAAAAACGTTCAAATGTTATAATTAAAACGTTCGGACGTTCTAATTAACGTCTGAACTTATACGTTATACGTTCGCATGTTAACATAAAGTCCGAAAGTACAAGTTATACGTTCGCACGTATGATTCTAAGTTCGAACGTAATCTATATAACATTCGCATGTAGATGAAACATCCGAACATTAATTAATTAACGTTCGAACGTTAACTGTATATAAAGCCAGGCCCGACGGTTTCCAGGCCATAACTTGTATGAAAAATCAAACTCTCTCTTCCTCTCCGCCATGCACGCCGCCGCAACCGTCACCATCCGCCACCGCAACAGTCACTAAAAGGTAATGTGCCCTCTCCCTCTTCTATTTCCTTGCTTTTAATCGGTGGGTTTCAAAAATTCGAAACCCACCGTAGGTCGATTATAACACTTGTATTTCCGGCCACCATTCGCAGTAAATTGATAAAATAGGATCGTAGAAACATTCCCCTCTCTAAGTAGATGCTTATTTTGGTTGTTTGTGGCTTCGAAACATGCGTTTCAAAGCTTTCGGTAATGGCTAAGTCGACTCAGCGATTCCGCATCGTAACGTTCGAATATCACGACACAACTTCCGAACGTGTGACCTTTAGTATTCTTTACGTTCACACGTTATATTGTAACGTGCGAACGTATTATTTTTACGTGCGAATGTTTTTATCCAACGCTTTAATAGAACGTTGGATAAAACGTTCGAACGTAAACCGTTGGTCTTCTTCGGGTAGTGAGAACGTCTGAACGTATGACGGTTCAAATTCATTACGTCCGAACATTTATATAATACATTCGGACGTAATGAACTCATTCGGACGTTTTTATCGAACGTTTGAATGAAACGTTCGATAAAAATGTCCGAACGTATCATCTTTGTAAATTCGTACGTGACAGTTTTAATTTTAACGTGCAAACGTACTTTCAATAACGTTCGAACGTTTCCTATTAAAATATTTTTATATTGTTTCTTTTTATTATTATTATTTTAGATATTGAAAAAGTGAAATTATTTAAAAATTTTACTGGTAAAATTATGTAAATTTATAAGGATGATATTTTAATTTTCTGTATAATCCATATATGTCATAATACGTATGTATATGTGATTCTAATCATTTTTTTTAAATATTATAACTTATATATATTTTTTTAATTTTCAGGATATGGCTCAGTATATGACGACAAGGAAGCGAGGGAGGGATGGAGGCAATCCGGACATTGCTCGACTGGGGGCACGAACTGTTATGGGGGAACGAGAAATCCTCATTAATGAGTTTGATGAGCTCAACTGGGAGCAGAAGATGCTAAGAGACGTCTTCGTCACCAGAGGCTGGGACCCCATATGCACATTGAGGGGAAAGATTTATCCCACAATAGTTCGAGAGTTTTACATTGGGATGGCCACCATGCCTAACGATGCATCATCCCATACTCTCAGTGTACGCAGTGTACAGTTTCAGTTCTCGGCGGATGTTCTCGCCGACTTACTCCAGATTCCGCATATACTACCTGAGTCGACAGCTGCTCAGGCTGGTGACAAAGCAGCTGCATTTTCCCCGGGCATATTCGAGGCAGATCCAACCGCTTTTGCTTCATCTTCGAGCCTTGTTGAGTTTATGCCCAGTCATGAAGAAGGTCGACCCGAGGGCGATCCTATTGCTGCTGAGGTTGGTGACGATGACCGGGACCAGGATTTCTACATCCTTACTGGCACAGGCCGCACGAAGCTCGATAGGCCGAACTCCTTCAGCCAGAATCAGCTGCTGCCTTTCTTTCGCATGTTGCACATTTTTGTTGCAACAAATGTAGACCCGGTGGCACATAAGAGCACATTCAATCAGGCTCGTGCACAGTTCCTGATTTGCTTGGCATGTGGTGAGCCCATTGACTTGCCCCTTGTTATATTTGAGCGGATCCGTTATGAGGCCAGCATTGTTACCACGGATAATCTCCCGTACGGAGTCATCATCAGCTGCTTATTACTAGCCCAGGGAGTGCCACTCCAGGTGGAGGAGATGGTGATAAACCAGATGAGCCCCATCAACATAACCACACACCGCCAGAGCATTGGACAGGGGAGAGGCTCAGCTCGGCGTCAGTCTAGTCCTACGCCAGATCTTGTTCCCCCAACTGAGTCTGGGGCCGATGTTGCTCGCCCGTCAGCGAGTACTAGTCAGCAGCCGGGAGTTACATCCGCTGGGGATGTGCGACCTGCTTAGATTGATGCAATGATGACAGATATGAAGGCGCATATAGACCGACAGATCGATAGACAGATTGCACATATAGATCAGGCTGTCGCACATCTTGCACATCATGTAGATGTGCTAAACAATAAGGTTGAGACATTGACTGAGGAGTTTCGATCTTTTGTAAACCAGCAGTTCTGAAAATGATTTGTAAAAATTTATCATATTTTATTTTTTATTTTCGACATATGTAATGGACACAAATATTTAATGTATGTATTGTGTAGCTTAATTTCTACTCTTAATTTTTTTTTTAATATAACGTTACTCAACCTTACTATTAAAAAAATATATATTATGGTTAATTTATGTAATTTAACATATAACGTTCGAACTTTATCACATTAACGTTCGAACATTGGCGCTAATATATTAACGTTCTCACGTAATTAGTTAAAACGTTCGAACGTTCGCGCTAAATTTTTTACGTTCACACATAAATATACATAACGTTCGAACGTTACTGTGATGTGCGAACGTATTATGTGAAACATCCGAACGTTTTGAAATTCTTGCCCAACATTTAGTGACAGTTCTCACAAACTATCACAGTAAATATGTTTTAGTCACATTTGGAAACCATCATTGTCACTAAAAGCCATATTTGTTGTAGTGAGTATTTTATGCGACGCGTGCTCCACTTCATTCTCGACTTCTTGTATGTTCATGGTTTTAGTTGGATGAGAGAATCAGTGGGTCTCTAATAATATTCATGATGATCTATTATTCTTGAGTTAAGTTCCATATAATTTGGTGTATTCGATCTATTCAAGCTAGTTCATAAACATATTAAAATAACTAATATGACAGCTTTATATTACATATTATATTATATGAAATTTAAGTAATGCGTTATATATATTTATATAATATTCCCTCCTTCGTATCTTCTTGAGGTACTTAGTTCAGACGAAGGAGGTTTCAATTTTTTATTTTTTTTTAATTAACAGGTCTAGCTAGCTATAAGTTAGAATATTTATTTTATTTAACTTTTTTTTTATAAAAAATAAATAAATATAAAATCCTTCCACTAATAATAAATTTTACTATTTCTCAAAATAATTGTGCGAATTTTTAATCCAATTGATTACACAATTTAAATGAGATAAAATGAGACGTTTCGTTAAAAGTTAAATAAAATATTATTATAATAGAATTTTTTAATATTAATTTTATTTTAAGATATAAAAAAATAAAATTATTTATTATATTTTATATAAAAATTTAAAAATATTATAATAATAAAATAAGATAAAATAGTTTAAATTTGAATAAACGCCTCCCCAGGCTCCCCTCCATGACTATAGGTATAGTTACTTTTTCTAATAATTTAACGTTGTTTTGCATCGATTCTCACATCCACTCCGCTTCCAAGTCAATGCTGACGCGAGGACGAACCTAGCGACCAATGTTTTGTCGTTTTCCTTCTTTTCCCGCCACATGTTTGTACGTCGTACATAAACAATGTTCATTTATTTTTATTTCTTTTATAGGCAGCCGGATGGGTTTTATTGCGTATAAATAAAATAGTATATTAATATATGTATTAATATTAGTTTATTTATATTTTAAATTTAAATTCATATTATTTTTAATAAAATTTATTTTTTAATTAATTATATTAAATTATTATACATATTAATATATATTTATACTTGTAATTATATTTTTTCTTAAATAAAATTACTAATTTTAAAGTTCTAGCAAAGATATTGAAGTTTGTGGACCAAAGCGAACCGAAGCCTTTTTTGGTGTTGGATTCTATTTAGATATAAAAACTATTACATCTTATCTCATCATTATAATTATTTTAAATTTTTACATAAAATATAATAAATAATTTAATTTTTTTAAATTTTAAAACAATAATAATATTAAAAAATAATATTATAATAATATTTTATTCAAATTTTAATTATTATTTCAAATTATCTTATCTAATCTCATTATCCTGCAGTCTTAATATTGCATGACTTTCCTTTATTAAAATAAAAATGAGAAAATAATGCTGAGAGAAAGATCACTTGGAGAAGAAAAATAAAAAACTGATGAAACCACTTGCTGAAGTACTGTCATTCAATATTATTCACGCATGAAACATGATATGCACGCACTGGCAAACAGTATAGCATGCATTAAATTAAGCACAACCTTAACCACTAACTTTTGAGCAAAGGGTTGGTATCTTCGACAATAAATAGGGTACCTCTCCCTCAACATAATCACCACAAACTCACGTTCGACACTACAGAAAGCGCAGAGAGAGATGGAAGTTGTAAAAGTGCTGCAAATGAATGGAGGAATGGGAGACACAAGTTACGCAAATAACTCCCTAGTTCAGGTGAATTACTTAAGCATTAACCGTTGTTTTGTTATGGTATAAATATATATATATTAATGCACTGCCACTGTTGTTGGCTTGATAAACGTATGCAAAGAAGAGCAAATTTTTTGGTACTTTCATGATTTATTTGAAGTACTTAGGCTTCGTACTCATCATCGACTTCGATTTTACTAGCTAGCTAGTAATAAAGTTTCCAATCCACAAGGGTTTTCCTCCATGTGTCGTACCATCACAAATGTGCACAGATGAAACTAGCCTGCTTACACTGGCTATCTTTTCCTAAGCATGGATTGCTGCATTCAAACGTTTGACTCGGACAAAAGCAGTTTCGTTGAAAAAAACTATTGCTGTATTTCATGTTAGGCAGTTTTGCTAGTGTGATTTTAGCACTTTTTTTTCATGAAAATCATTGATATAGAGCAGCTGTTTGCACACTTTCTGTGTAAACTGTAGAGATATATACATGGAGAAGAACTCATTCCAGTTCTATATTTTGGACATGTAGCAAAAGGTCATAACCATGACCAAGCCCATTACAGAGGATGCCATTACCCAACTCTACTGCAGCACGTTGCCAAAGAGCCTAGTGATCGCAGACTTGGGTTGTTCTTCCGGACCAAATACTTTGTTCGTGGTTTCTGAACTTATCAAGGTAGTGAACCAACTTCGCCAAAAACTAGGGCATCGATCACCCGAATATCAAGTGTTCTTGAACGACCTACCGCGGAATGACTTCAATGCAATTTTCAAGTCGTTGCCAAGATTCCAGAAAAAAATGAGCAGTCAATTGGGAGCTGGTGCTGGTCCATGCTTCTTTGTAGGTGTTCCAGGTTCTTTCTACAGCAGGCTGTTTCCGAGCAAAACTCTGCATTTTGTCGATTCTTCTTATAGCCTCCAATGGTTATCTAAGGTAATCAACATTTTCTTTGACAGGAAAAATTAAATCAAGGCATAATGTCATGATTGGAACATCTAGTACTAGTGCCGAACCAAATGAAACAAGCTGATTAACGTATCTTTAACTTTAAAATGTAGATTATGTGAAAAAAATCCAGAAGTTTTTTGGACTTCAAAACTGAGGTTCATATTATATTTAGATATGTTAAAATATATATATATATATATATATGCATATGCACATGTATGTCATTTGGAGGGATGATTAAGATAAAATAGACCAATCCGACAATTGTACAGGGGATTCCTCTTTTTTATAGTACTTTTCAGTACTTGAGATAATTTTGCTTTATTAAAAAGAGATTTAATTGTTTTAACTTGATTGGATCGATTTTACCAAGTTCAGTAATAGAAATGATCGAATCATGTTGCTGTTAATTATTAGGTTCCCAAGCAGCTGGAGAGCAACAAAGGGAACATTTACATGGCACGGACAAGCCAGCCAAGCGTACCAAGGGCTTACCATGCCCAGTTTCAACAAGATTTCTCAATGTTTTTGAAGTGTCGTGCAGAGGAGTTGGTGCTAAGCGGGCGAATGGTTTTGACACTTTTTGGGAAGAAGAAGTGAAGATCCGTCAAGCAGAGAGTGTTGTTACATATGGGAACTTTTGGCTATTGTACTCAATGAAATGGTCTCCGAGGTAACCTTTTAGTAATATATATACAATCTATCAATAGACTCATCATGATAATCTATTAATTATCAGCCATAAACAATTAAGTATTAGTTATTCGTTTCATTAATTTTGTATTAGTTATTGAATTCACGACAACTTCATTATATTTTCCATTTGTATTTAGGAAATATGTCTCACCATATACATTACTTAATTTATGTTCTCTATTACCTAAATCCTTGTAGGGACTCATAGACGATGAAAAAATGGATTCTTTCAACATTCCTCAGTATACACCATCTCCATCAGAAGTTAAATATGAAGTTCTGAAAGAAGGATCCTTCTTCATTGATTGCTTAGAGGTATCTGAAGTGAATTGGAGCGTTAATAACAATGATGGTGGTTATAATGTTGCACAGTGCATGAGAGCCGTGGCAGAACCCTTACTTGTTAGTCACTTTGGAGAAGCAATCATTGAGGAGGTTTTTAGTCGCTATAGGGAAATTCTTTCTGATCGGTTTTCAAAAAAGAACACTCACTTTGTCAATGTGATTGTTCCTTGATAAAAAAGGAATGATGATCACAATCAAGATATGTTAATGGCTTTCATTGAAGTAGTACTATCATAGATTGAAATAAGGCCAGGTTCTTCAGCCTTGCGTCATTTCACGGCATGAATGAATCATGCACTTAGCTATAGTTCGTAATGGTTATCAAAGAATAATTTGGTAGTTCAAAGCTAGCTAGCTAGCTACTGTATGTTTTCTTTTGAATTTCCCTCCTTATCAATGTTCAAAAATGTATTCTGCTGGTACTTTGTTATTAAATACACGTAGTTAAATTAGAATGAGCGTATGAAAGTTTAATTTCTTTATATTATATATTTCCGCATGACTTATCAATAAGAGATTCGCTGAAGCCGAACAAGTAAATTATAAAATATTTATATATATACTACCAGCTAGCTAGCATGTTTCTGTGGACCATTACGCCGAATGGTCGACCCATAGCGACTTATAATAATAACTAATAACTCATTGCCTGGACAGTTACTCCATTGACTCACCATTATGACGTCTTCTTGCAGTTTATCTTTCGAGTTCTGTAATATATAATTATTTTTACGTATATTTTTATATTTTATTGAAATAATTATAATTAAAATAATTATTAATTTATATTAAAAAATATGAGATAGTCAATTATATTTATAGAGTGTATAAAAAATATGTAAAAATAATTGTATATAAAATTTTTATTAACTTTTTTCTCGAATCATAACTATCTAAAAACAAAAAATAAAAATAAAAAAATAAGAAGGAAAGTGTTAAATAAAAGTCAATTTACTCGTCTTACAGCTAGCCTATGTCAATTTGTTGCAGTTGCTCCCTTACGTCATTTAGGAATCTACTAGAATATCCCTAAATGAGGCAACACTTCAAAATCAAAAGTTTAATATGGTTACTTTTTAAAAAAGTGTAGAGAGATGAGACGCCTTTAATTTTTTATGCATTCACTTATTTTTTCAACGCGCACAACTACATACGTAGGACTCTTATTTAAAAAGTCTCATGTTGGAGTGGTTTATTAACTTCCCTAAAACTTAATTACTTCTTATTACTTCTCCCCCTATGTGAACAGTACATAAGTCATGGGATTTACAATGAGCCCATTTTGAAATTTAAGATCAGCCCATTAGAGTCGTTAAGTGAGTAAGCCTATAAAATTATAAGCAAGCCCTATAATTTAGTTTGACCCCCTAAAACCCATGTGGCACAGCAATAACCTATGGTGCGACATCCCTTATTTCCTTATTTTTTAATTAATTATTTTATGGGTTCATTTATTTTAAATTGATTATTATTATTATTGTTATGATATATTATTATTATTACTATCTAAGTTATGTAAGTTATTGTAATGAGCTTTTTCTCATTATTATTTATTGTCAAATTTTTATTGGCTCTTTATTTCAAATTATTTTATTGTTGGGTTATACTATTTTATTTTATTTAGTTGCTATGTTTTAAGTTAAACTAGTATTTTAAATCCCCACCGTGATATTAGTTTGAAAACCCCAAGACAAAAGGCTTGCATTTAATTTCCTTTCCTTATTCTTTTTCCCTTTTTTCTTTTCTTTTTCTTCCCTCTTTTCTTTCGTTCTATTTCCCACTCTCTCCTTCCCCATCAGCCACCCTGTTGAATCCAAGGTTTCAAGTTTTATGTGATTATAAATCTACACATGGATTTTGATGATAACAAATGAATTCAAAGAATAAAAGAGTTTCAAGCTCAAGTTGTCCACACAATGGAGTCAAACACATCAAAGAACCAAGCATGAGCAAGAAGGAAACAAGTTCACATTAAAGTTATAGAGTAATGTTGTAAATCTCTTAAAATTCGAAATTAGGATTAATTCTCAAAATTAATATTTTATCATAAAGTATTAAAATACATTTTCCACATGTGCATGAATATTTTTGAAAATTAAATTTGAAAATTTTGAAAGATGATTGATTGTCATCTTTTACATGTGCATGCCTTGATTAAATGGTTGAACTTTGAAAATATTAAATATGATTGATTGTCATCTTTTACATGTGCATGCTTTGATTAAACGGTTGAACTTTGAAAATATTAAAGATGATTGATTGTCATCTTTCACATGTGCATGTTTTATTTGAATATTTTCAAAAGTGATTGATGCTTTTTTAGACTTATACAAAAGGTAGATGATTTTGTTTGAAAAATTTGAAAAGTAAAGTGTGCTCCTTTTGTCATATACAAAAAGTAAAAGATTAGGTTTGAATTTTTTGAAAAGGAAAGTGTACTCTTTTTGTCATATGCAAAAAGTAAAAGATTAGGTTTGAATTTTTTGAAAAGGAAAGTGTGCTCCTTTTGTCATATACAAAAAGTAAAAGATTAGGTTTGAATTTTTTGAAAAGAAAAGTGTGCTCCTTTTGTCATATGCCAAAAGTAAAATATTAGGTTTGATTTTTTTGAAAAAGTGAATGATGTTGTCTTTGACAATTGAAAAAGAAGAATCTTTTATTTGAACTTTTTTGAAAAAGTGAATGATGTTATTTTTGACATGTGAATCTTTTTTAATTTGAATATGAAGTCTCATATGCCTATAAATAGATCATTTGAGAGCTTCACATTTACAACACCAAGAGCATACAACATTCATTCAAAGTTTTCATTCTCTCTTCTCTAAGCATTGAGCCTTAATCCTTGTTTATTTTGAGAGATATAGTTTGTGCTGTATTGTTCTTATTTCACTCATTGAGGAGTGTTTTCTGATAACCTACCCACTATCAGCTTTTGTATCAGAAAAAGGGTGTGTATAACCCTTGTGCGTGTAGAAAGTATTCTACACGGGGAATAGTTGAATCACCACGTGTAAGGTGATTGCAAGTGTAGAGGGTGTTCTACATGGATCCTTTGTAGCGGTGTTGTTCAAAGGTGTAATAGGTTTCTATCTCCACCTGAAGGAGGTTGAACAGTGAATTTGGGAATCCTCAAGGGGTAGCTTGAGGCGAGGACGTAGGCAGTGGAGCCGAACCTTGTTAACATACTGAGTTTGCTTCTCTCTTACCCTTACTCTTTATATTTATTGTTATTTCATATTTTGTTTATATTTTACATTATATATTTGATTTATAATTGTTATTGTTTTTAATACAACTCAATTCACCCTCTCTCTTGTGTTAGTCATCTGGGCAACACACCCCCTCCCTTCTCTCTTTCTCCTCGAATTCCCCTTCCCCATTGTAGCCTCCCCTTCCCATACACCACGCCGCCATAGCTCGCCACCGCACCACCACTGATGCCACCCCTCACGTTGGCTTCCCCATCTAGTAGAATCCCCACAACGGCCTTTCCCTCTTCTCCCGCAGCTATGCCCAGCCCGACCTATGGATCCCTCTCACCGATCCACTTCTCCTCCACACCCTCCCACATCGCCGCCACTATCCACCAACAGTCCACCCCTCTCGACACCACCCACCAGCCAAGCCTTTTCTCACCGGCAACCCTACCCCAAATTCCCTTCCAGAATCTCACCCCGTGCCTCTCTCTTTCGTGGATCTTCACTCCGCGCCACCTCATCACAGCCGAGCTGTTGTGCCTAAACTTTGACTCAAATTAATGAATTAAAAATTTAGTGCAGTTTTACCTGCAAGTATACAGGTGTTGTAGTATCTTACAGGATCGAATCCACAGGGATTGACTTTTGTGATAAAGAAAATAAATTCAGAAAATGAAAAAAATTACTAAAAGAAACGTGCAATCAAATGAAGATTGATAAAATAACTGAATCAAACTAAAATGATAAAATGAATTGATATGGAAAAAGACTAAGGTTTCGAGGATCTGTTTAATAATTTATGATATTGTTTCTGATCGATTTACTTCAATTAAACTAGAATAATGATTCTGTTTAATTGGAAGATTTAACATTTAAGATCAAGAAAAATAGTCGCTTATGATTGAGCGTGAACGATTGATGATTAAAACATTTACAAATCTATTTGAATACCACAGGGATTCCTCAAGCATTCACTGTATTCGAAAATCACAATAAAGCAAGACGAGTATATAGATAATCAAAATATCCAATAATAAAATCCTTCAATCGATCAAGCTCGCAGAATAAATTTTATGTGGATCTGAAAACAATATTTAAATCATTAAACTTCACCTCTAACCTTAGTATGGAAATTTAGCAAATCATATTTATTATAAGTGCTATAGAAACCATATAAATATTATTCATTAGAAAACTAAAATGAAATACAAGAAATACTAGGCAACAATTTAGAAACAACAACATTTGGAATCTAGTCAACGTCAAAAGAATAAAGCTCACAACGTTACTAAAATGCATAAAACAGAAATTGAAACTAAAAGATATTCATCAAGAAGAAGCTGCAGCCCCACCAGATGCCAAACGAAAAACATGAAGAAGCAAAAAAATAAAACTCCAACCACTTCAACTCCACGTTAAACTCAAGCACCAATCTCATCATGTTCCTTTGTCCACCAAAATAAATCCCATCCAATTAGATTACTCCAGCCGGCTCCCTTCATCTCTATCCCCCACATCAACTTTTTTTCACATCAACCCCAAAGAAAATCTGGAAACTCTTTACACGTCTCCCTCTACCTCTCTACAACCGACCTACACATCTCCAAGAAAGAAATAATTCCAGCCGACTCCTTTTATCTCCAGCTAATCACCTCTCACCGATTGCTTCTCTTCTCTCCCTCTCTACTCATGACCAACACATCAAGTCCCTTCTATCTCTTACGTAACCTGCCCCTCAAATCCTCACCCACCGATTGCTACCCCTACCTTTACGTCTAGCAACATATATATATATATATAGCTGCTTCTAGTCGTCCTAACTCCCTCCTCCAATCACAATTCCTTTTTCTTTCAATCACCACCGATTTTCCTCTTCACTTCCCTTCAATCACGACACCTCTCTTTCTTTACACACCAACTAACTAATATTCAACTCATGCACCGATTTCCCTCTTTAATTCAATCAAGCACCTATTTTCTCTCATCACTCCTACACGTCTCCCTTGTTGAAAAATTAAACACGGCACTTCTCTACTCACCCACTCTCCTATCTCTTCTCTCCGTCCACTTTAGCTGCACCAACCTTCCTTTTTTTTTTTTTTTATCAGCCCACATGCCTTCACGTTTCAGCTCCATTTTTAGACTTTCATGTTGCACCTCCAAAAATTCTTAAGCCTCCGTGAGTTTCGTTCAACCATGAAGATCACATGCATCTTGAATAATCAAAGGAAGAAAATAACCACTGATTCTTCATTTTGTGTCTTCTTTTTCAGCTGCCAAGTACGTCCTTCCTTCCTCTCAATTAGTAAGCATTTTTGATCAAAAGTTCCAACCGGATCTCATTTGAATTTTATTTAAACTGAAAATAAGAAGAAAGAAATAACACTCAAAAATAAATTATCAAAAACAGACTATATATGTGAGGAAATATTGTCCCATTAAATCATAGTTATAAAATTAAGCATAAACATGATATCAATCAATTAAAAATCACAACTTGTATTTATGCTTATTAACTATTTTTTCATCTAAAACCAATAATAGTGTCATGAAGAATTTAAAATACATTGGTTTTAAATAGCTAAAACATGCAATATTTCAGTTCAATCACACCCCCCAACTAGCTTTTTGCTAATCCTTGAGCAAAATAGTGAAAATTAATTGAGATGAACATTACATAAAGCTCGAAATTCAAACAAAAACAATCAAACATAATTATGAATTCTCACAAAAAATTGATTCGTGACTACTCAACACTAGGAGTTGTATCCACAAGGAAAGTCTCAACAATTGTTCACATAGAATTGGGGCAAATGTCTTAGAACTCGGAAATGTGTGTGTGGCTAAACCTCTGTATGTTCCTCACTAATAAACATGATTTATTATAGGATTTTTCAACTTTAAGATTAATCATTATTGATTCTAACTACCTCAAAGCCTAAGGGACTAGCAGTTTTCACGCCAACTCTATTTAAAGGTTGAACATTCAACCCCCAAAGTTTTGGATAACTGTTTCTAGCCCTTTATTTAGGAAAAATTACATGATTTTTTTTTTCTTTCTTTCTTTCCTCTTTTTTTTTTTATAAGGCTCGGTAGTCCTGCAGTTTACTTCTCCTGTTTTAAATCAATGAACATTAATGAGGAACACTACAAGTGTAAGCATGTGCAAAATGTTCTTTCAAAACTTGCTCTTCATTCTATACAAATCAAACTAATTCTCATTTTTGTAAATATCGCATCTCGGTGTTTCAAGTCACTCCTCAACAAAATATGATGCATCATAAGTCATGTTCTATACTTAAGGTTGAATATAAATCTTCACAAAATAATTCCGCTCAACTACTTCACCAAGATACTCAAATCTAACAAACATGCCAGAAGTGTGTGTTAATCATTTTTTTATTTTTATTTTTATTTTTTATTTTTTAAGTACTAATAAATTTTCAACAGAAAACCCTGCCCCCAACTAAATGTGACATTGTCCTCAATGTTCAATAATTGAATGTTCGATGATGTATGCTATATAGGTATGAATTGGAGCAAGATAAACACTGTAGAACATATATTGAGACGAAAATGATTAAAAGAGAGGAAAAAGTTCACCTGAGATGTTCAAACGCACATAAGGAGTAGATTTCTGTCAAAGTTAAAAACACAAAAAGCAAAAGAAAGAAAAACAAAACAAACAAATACGGTATATACAATGAGAAATCAGAAATTAATTCTGATAAGTAGGATCCTCCAGAGTAGTGGACTCAACCTCTGGAGTAAAATCATCCAAAAATGGTCTCAACCTTTGCCCATTAACTTTAAAAACATTATCATTCTCTGGATTTTCTATCTCAATGGCCCCAAAAGGATAAACAGTTTTTACAACAAAGGGGCCGATCCATCGGGATCGAAGCTTGCCAGGAAATAAATGGAGTCTTGAATTATACAACAAAACTTTTTGGGAAGGCTCAAAAGATTTTTGAAAAATATTTTTGTCATGAAAAATTTTCATTCTCTCCTTGGCAATGCGAGAATTTTCGTAAGCTTCATTCCTGATTTCCTCTAACTCATTAAGCTAAAACTTACGAAGAGAGCAAGCTTTATCCACATCAAAATTAAATCGCTTGATTGCCCAATAAGCTTTGTGTTCCAATTCCACAGGTAAGTGGCATGCCTTTCCAAAAATGAGTCGATATGGGGACATACCAATCGAGGTTTTAAAAGCAGTACGGTATGCCCAAAGTGCGTCGGTTAGTCGTAAAGACCAATCTTTGTGGCTTGGGTTAACCGTATTTTCTAAAATTTTTTTGATCTCCCGATTAGATACCTCAACTTGGCCACTTGTTTGTGGATGATAAGGGGTAGCAACCTTATGAGTAATACCATATTTTCGCATTAAGGCCTTGAAAGTCTTATTACAAAAATGTTTACCCCCATCACTGATAATGGCTCGAGGTGTTCCAAACCTTGATAAAATATTTTCTTTCAAAAATTTTAGTACCACTTTGTGATCATTGTTTTTGCATGGAACAGCTTCAATCCATTTGGACACATAATCCACAGCTACCAAAATGTAGAGATTGCCAAAAGAAACTGGGAAGGGTCCCATGAAGTCGATGCCCCAACAATCAAATATTTCAACAACCAAAATTGGATTTAATGGCATCATACTCCGGCGGGTAATACCTCCCAACTTTTGACAACGCTCACAAGTTTTACAAAATTCATGGGTGTCCTTGAAAATGGTAGGCCAATAGAAACCACATTGCAAAATTTTAAAAGCAGTTTTCTTTCCAAAAAAATGGCCACCACATGCCCCAGAGTGACAAAAAGATATCACACTTTGAAATTCGTTATTGGGAACACATCGTCTAATTATCTGATCTGGGCAATATTTGAACAGATATGGATCATCCCAAAAAGAATTTTCTTACCTCCACAAAAAATTTCCTCTTATCTTGTTGAGTCCAAATGTGAGAAATTTCACCTGTAGCAAGAAAATTAGCAATGTCAGCGTACCATGGATCTTGAGATATACCAAAAAGTTGCTCATCTGGAAATGTGTCTTTAATAGGAACTGTCTCTATGGAATCTAAAAGAACTAGTCTAGACAGATGATCTGCAACAACATTCTCAACTCCTTTTTTATCTTTGATTATCAGATCAAATTCTTGCAGCAAAAGGATCCATCTAAGCAACCTGGGCTTTGCATCTTTTTTCGCTAAAAGGTACTTTAACGCAACATGATCAGTAAAGATGACAATTTGAGATCCAATCAAATAAGAGCGAAATTTGTCAAGTGCAAAAATTACTGCAAGTAACTCTTTTTCAGTTGTTGAATAATTCATTTGAGCACTGTTTAAAGTTTTACTTGCATAATAAATAACACAAGGCTTTTTGTCCTTACGTTGGCCCAACACAGCTCCAACAGCATAATCACTAGCATCACACATAATTTCAAATGGTAAATTCCAATCAGGTGATCACATAATTGGGGCTGAAATCAACATACCTTTTAGCTTTGTAAAAGCTAACTCACAATCATCAGTCTACACAAAAGAATTTTCCTTTGACAATAAATTGCACAAAGGTTTAGAAATTGTGCTGAAGCCTTTGATGAACCTCCTGTAAAAACCTGTATGACCTAGAAAAGATCTGATATCCCTGATGTTCTTTGGGATGGGCAATTTAGAAATTAATTCAATTTTGGCCTTGTCCACTTCAAAACCTTAAGAAGAAACAATGTGACCAAGAACAATCCCTTGAGTGACCATAAAATGACACTTCTCCTAATTTAAAATCAAATTTTTTTCTTTGTATCTAATCAACACTCTTTCCAAATGAGTCAAACATTCATCAAATGAATCACCAAAAATAGAAAAATCATCCATGAATATTTCAACGAAACGCTCTACCATGTCACTGAATATACTCATCATGCATCGTTGAAATGTAGCAGGAGCATTACAGAGTCCGAATGGCATCCTTCGATATGCAAAGGTACCAAATGGACATGTAAAAGTGGTCTTTTCTTGATCTTCAGGAGCAATCTCAATTTGGTTATATCCAGAATAACCATATAGGAAGCAATAGAATTTATGGCCCGCTAGACGTTCAATGATTTGATCCATGAATGATAGGGGAAAATGATCCTTTCTGGTGACAGAATTCAGTTTTCTGTAGTCAATGCACACACGCCAACCAGTAGTAACTCTAGTTGGGATCAATTCATTATCAGCATTCTTAACTACAATCACACCAGATTTCTTGGGTACCACCTGCGTAGGACTAACCCATTTGCTGTCAAAAATAGGGTAAATGATCCCTACATCCAGAAGTTTTAACACCTCTGCTCTGACAACCTCTTTCATGTTGGGGTTCAGTCTACGTTGCATTTCTCTAGAGGGTTTAGAATTGTCCTCTAGATAAATCCTGTGGATACAAATCAAAGGACTAATACCTTTGATATCAGCTATGGTCCATCCTATTGCTTCTTTGTGTTCAATGAGAACACCAATCAATTTGCTCGCCTGAATTTCATCCAGTTTTGATGAAATGACCACTGGTAATGTCTCTGCTTGACCTAAAAATACATATTTGAGATCAGCAGGTAGATGTTTCAAGTCGAGTTTTGGTGTTTGCACACTTGAGGGGAGAGACACTACATCATGAGGTGGTAATTCCTCAAAACGTGTTCTCCATTTATCAGTGTCCATTATAGGAGTAGATTCTAGCAAAAAATTCATAGATGCAAGTACAGAATCATCATTAAAATTTGCACCATGAACCAAACAAGCCTCAAGTGGGTCGAAAAACTTGACAAATCAAATTTATTTTGAACAAGAGTTTGGATCAAATTTACTTCATGCACATCATCATCATCACCAGGTTGTTTACAAATATTGAAAATATTCAACTCCAAAGTCATGTTGCCAAAAGATATTATCGTCACACCACTCCTACAATTTATTAAAGCATTTGAGGTCGCCAGGAATGGCCTACCCAAAATTATAGAAATTTGAGTGCAAATATCAAAGACAGGTTTTGTGTCCAAAACAATGAAATCCACTGGGAAATAAAATTTGCCTACTTGAACTAGCACATCCTCAACTATCCCTCTCAGTATTTTAATTGAACGATCAGCAAGTTGGAGTGTTACCTTGGTGGGTTTAAGTTCACCAAGACCCAACTGCTCATATACCGAGTAGGGTAGGAGGTTAACACTAGCTCCGAGGTCAAGTAAAGCTTTTTCAATTTTAAATTTCCAATCACGCAGGAAATTGTTGGACAACCCGGGTCTTTGTACTTAGGAAGAGAATTGTTCTGGAGGATGGCGCTTACCTGCTCAGTGAGAAAAGCCTTCTTCTGCACCTTCATCGTACGCTTCACTGTGCATAAATCTTTCAAAAACTTAGCATACGATGGAATTTGTTTGATTGCATCCAACAAAGGAATGTTGATTTTTACCTGTTCGAAAATTTCAAGAATATCAGCATTTTGAACCAACTTGTGAGAATGTTGCAATCTTTGGGGAAATGGAGCAGGTATTGGGGCTTTCACAGGTATATCTAATTCAACCTTCTCAAGTTCACCATCACTCTTGAAATTTAAAGAGTTGTTGGTCTCATCAACTTTCATTGTTGAAATACTCTTATCAATTATTTTTCCACTGCGTAAAGTGGTGATGGACTTGGCATGTTCAAAGTTTGAATCAGAGGGATTTGAATTTCTTACCTCAAATTTACCTTTGGGATTCGGCTGAAGTTGAGCAGGAAACTTACCCTTCTCTTGAGCATGTAATGCAGAGGTCAAGTCCCTAATAAAACTTCTCATCTCAGTAATGGCCTGCATTGTCTGAGTGTTGATATTTGCTTGTCCCTATATAAAAGCCTGTAATGTTTCCTCAAGGGTTTTCTTATGTGGAGGCACATAAGGACTAGAAGAAGATGGCCCTTGAGGATTTTGATTTGAATTGGACTCATTCCTCCAACTAAAATTGGGGTGATTTCTCCATCCAGGATTATATGTTTCCGAATAAGGAGAAGAAAATGGTCTCCTATAGGAATTCATGACATTTGCTTGTTCGTGCAACACCTCTTTAAAAGCAGGGATTGTTGGACAATCCTGAGTTAGGTGTCCACTAATCTCACAAATGCTACAATTTTCTTCTTCTTTTTCATTGGCCTTAACCGGATTTACCTTCCTAACCTCCATGGCTTCAACTTTTCTTGTCAGACTTGCTATCCTAGCATTCACATCATCATTTCCTTTAAGAACATACATACCTTCTTGAGACATGGCACCGAGTTTGGACTTATTTGACCGATCAGAATGATCTGTGTTATCCCAAGATTGGGCATTTTCAGCTAACTGGTCAAAATAGTCCCAAGCGTCATCAGGATCTTTATTTAGAAAATCACCGTTACACATCATTTCTACAAACTGACGCATTTGAGATGTTAAACCTTCATAGAAGAAACTAATGGTGCGCCAAGTCTCGTAGCCATGATGTGGAAAAGTTAGCAACAATTCTTTAAAACGTTCCCAACACTGAAAAAATGTTTCATTTTCCTTTTGAGAAAAATTCATAATATTTCTGCGAAGAGTGTTGGTCCTATGAGTAGGAAAAAACTTTTTTAGAAATTCCCTTTGCATTTCTTGCCATGTGCCAATAGATCTTGGTCTCAAGGAGTTCAACCAATTTTTAGCTTTTTCTTTCAAAGAGAATGGAAACAACTTTAATCTAACAACATCATCATTGATAGTTTGGTTTTGTAAAGTTGCACAAACTTCTTCAAATTCTTTTAGATGCAAATAAGGACTTTCTGAAACTAAGCCATGAAACTTGGGAAGTAATTGGATTACTCCCGGTTTTAAATCAAAATTTCCCATATTCGTAGGAAAAATCATGCAAGATGGAGTACTTGTCCTTGTAGGCTGCAAATATTCGCGCAAAGTTCTCATTGGCGGATTATTTTGTGCCTCTTCATTTTCTTGTTCGTCATGAACACTACGATTGTCAGCCATGATATTAGAATGAGAATTTTTAGAATCACCTGACAAAGTATCAACCAATTCTTTTAAAACAATTTCCTCTCTTCTCAATCTACCCGTTTGATCACGTTGCCATGAGATCATTCATCATAGAGGATCGAGCACATTCAAAAAATAAAAACAAAATGCAAAACAAGCAAGAAAGTAAAAGAAAAATTTTGGAACGAGATTACCAAATGGTATGAATATGGAAGCAATGTTACATGCTCTGTTTTCCGTAAAAATTCGTACCTGCAAAAAGAATATGAAAAACAATTAGCAAAAGATTACTAATTTTTTTTTTTTAAAAAAAAAACAATTATCACACGTTGTAATCCCCGGCAACGGCGCCAAAAACTTGTGCCTAAACTTTGACTCAAATTAATGAACCAAAAATTTAGTGCAGTTTTACCTGCAAGTATACAGGTGTTATAGTATCTTACAGGATCGAATCCACAGGGATTGACTTTTGTGATAAAGAAAATAAATTCAGACAACAAAACGAAATTACTAAAAGAAACGTGCAATCAAATGAAGATTGATAAAATAACTGAATCAAACTAAAATGATAAAATGAATTGATATGGAAAAAGACTAAGGTTTCGAGGATCCGTTTAATAATTTATGATATTGTTTCTGATCGATTTACTTCAATTAAACTAGAATAATGATTCTGTTTAATTGGAAGATTTAACATTTAAAATCAAGAAAAATAGTCGCTTATGATTGAGCGTGAACGATTGATGATTAAAATATTTACAAATCTATTTGAATACCACAGGGATTCCTCAAGCATTCACTGTATTTGGAAATCACAATGAATCAAGACGAGTACATAGATAATCAAAATATCCAATAATAAAATCATTCAATTGATCAAGCTCGCAGGATAAATTTTATGTGGATCTGAAAACAATATTTAAATCATTAAACTTCACCTCTAACCTTAGTATGGAAATTTAGCAAATCATATTTATTATAAGTGCTATAGAAACCATATAAATATTATTCATTAGAAAACTAAAATGAAATACAAGAAATACTAGGCAACAATTTAGAAACAACAAAATTTGGAATCTAGTCAACGTCAAAAGAATAAAGCTCACGACGTTACTAAAATGCATAAAACAGAAATTGAAACTAGAAGATATTCATCAAGAAGAAGCTGCAGCCCCACTAGATGCCAAACAAAAAACATAAAGAAGCAAAAAAATAAAACTCCAACCACTTCAACTCCACGTTAAACTCAAGCACCAATCTCATCATGTTCCTTTCTCCACCAAAATAAATCCCATCCAATTAGATTACTCCAGCCGGCTCCCTTCATCTCCATCCCCCACATCAACTTCTTTTCACATCAACCCCAAAGAAAATCTGGAAACTCTTTACACGTCTCCCTCTACCTCTCTACAACCGACCTACACATCTCCAAGAAAGAAATAATTCCAGCCGACTCCCTTTATCTCCAGCTAATCACCTCTCACCGATTGCTTCTCTTCTCTCCCTCTCTACTCATGACCAACACATCAAGTCCCTTCTATCTCTTACGTAACCTGCCCCTCAAATCCTCACCCACCGATTGCTACCCCTACCTTTACGTCCAGCAACATATATATATATATATATAGCTGCTTCTAGTCGTCCAAACTCCCTCCTCCAATCACAATTCCTTTTTCTTTCAATCACCATCGATTTTCCTCTTCACATCCCTTCAATCACGGCACCTCTCTTTCTTTACACACCAACCAACTAATATTCAACTCATGCACTTTCTCTCTTCAATTCAATCAAGCACCTATTTTCTCTCATCACTCCTACACGTCTCCCTTGTTGAAAAATTAAACACGGCACTTCTCTACTCACCCACTCTCCTATCTCTTCTCTCCGTCCACTTTTGTTGCACCAACCTTCCTTTTTTTTTTTTTTTTATTTTATCAGTCCACATGCCTTCACGTTTCAGCTCCATTTTTAGACTTTAATGTTGCACCTCCAAAAATTCTCAAGCCTCCGTGAGTTTCGTTCAACCATGAAGATCACATGCATCTTGAATAATCAAAGGAAGAAAATAACCACTGATTCTTCATTTTATGTCTTCTTTTTCAGCTGCCAAGTACGTCCTTCCTTCCTCTCAATTAGTATGCATTTTTGATCAAAAGTTCCAACCGGATCTCATTTGAATTTTATTTAAACTGAAAATAAGAAGAAAGAAATAACACTCAAAAATAAATTATCAAAAACAGACTATATATGTGAGGAAATATTGTCCCATTAAATCATAGTTATAAAATTAAGCATAAACATGATCTCAATAAATTAAAAATCACAACTCGTATTTATGCTTATTAACTATTTTTCCATCTAAAACCAATAATAGTGTCATGAAGAATTTAAAATACATTGGTTTTAAATAGCTAAAACATGCAATATTTCAGCTCAATCACCAGCCCAACCGCTGCTGCAGCACTGATGGCCACCCCGTAGCCGCTGCTCCGCCACTTTTGGGATTAACTAGGTGCTGGTGTGCTTGGATCTTCCAGAGTTTTCCCTTTCATCGTTGTAAGTAATTTTTCAAAGAATTTAATGAGATTTAAATATATTTTTATACTAACATATTTTCTGCAGTCTATTTGGTTGTGACGGGCCTTGGGTCTGAGAAGTGTTGGGAGACTTTTTGTGGTTGTTGTCGGATGTAGGTTTTGGGTCGGATTGGAGGATAGGTATATTTGTGGAGTTGGGTTGTGGCTGGGTATTTTATCTGTTTTGTATTATGTAATGACATTCATTATTCTGTTGCATGACATTCATAAACTGGGCTTTCATGTTGAGAAAGGATTTTGGGTGCATGCATATAGGGGAGATCATGATACATATAGGATAATTGGATATGTGGGCCATTTTATGGAAAAACAGTGGATTTTGATAAATGGATATATGTGGATCATTTTCTCAAAAAATGGTACATTTATAGTACTTGGGCCATTTTCTGGGACAATGGAGGTTGTTTCTTTTAATGGACTTGTTTTGGGTCAAATTGGATTTTTGGTGTGCGTTAGAAAAATTTTCATTTTCGAGAAAAATGATGGTTTGGTCTCATGCATGTTTTAACATGTGCATGGATACATGTTGGTTGTTTAAATATGTTTTTATCTCTTGGGTTGTTTGATTGGTTACTTACTGAGATTCATAATCTTACGTGGTATTCCTACCCAACGGTTCTGTTTTATGAAATCGTATATTTTGATGTAGAGGATGATGTTGAGCCTAAGGGATCGACTCCACCAGAGGAGTGACATGTGGTCACTTGTTGGTTGTGAGATTTATTTCCCTTATGTCTATGTATTTTGGCTTTATATTATATTTTGTTGGATAACTGTATAACCTTTTGAAATGCTTTTATTTTGGTGAATCTATATTTAAAATTCTGATACATAGTTGACTATTCTTTTTTATTAATTTATCCGCTACTATGTTTGCTGTACACTTTTTGCATATACACACACTTAGCACTTGTCTTTTGAGATGTGTCACTCGTGTTGTCATCATTCCGATATCATAATTTTCATATTTCCATACGTGGGAGTCAGGGGTGCCACATAGAGGATGTCACTCAGTTTAACATGCTCCCGAATGACAAAAGGAGCTCCACCGAAATAATGTCCCATTTTGACTTGCGGTCATGATACTCACATACCCCACATAAAATCCAAAATTTATTTTCTTAATGTGCGCTCCATGGTCTCTCGTATATTGACCATCCACACACTCTAGCTCCTTTCACCACACAATGGGTAATGACTGTGCATGTAATTTGTAACAAATGATGTCCAGTTTCATGCTCGACACATTCGTGGCCAAGTATCCTCTAACCTCCGCCAGCAAAAAGGGAACGATGTTGTCCCAAAAGCATTACTATCTCGCTTAGCAACAACCCAAAGAATGTCATTCACTTTGAAGCACTCTCGAGTGACCAAATGGGCACCACCAAGATAATTCTCCATCTTGGCTTGGGGTCGTGATACACACACACCCACAAAAAGTCATTGACACAAAAACTAAATAATTTTACAAATTTTAGTATACACTCATAAGTCACAATTTGATGTAAGAGATTCAACAAATAGTTATAGATTTAAAACATGCCAATGGTAAATATTCAAGATACACTAATATGACGAAAATAGTGCAGGTGAAAAATTCTCCAGAAAGCATTCACATGTTGTAATTCAGTACAAGAGAGGGGATTTCCAACACCAATTCACAAGTTGTAAGCCCATGTAGTAGTGGGAATATCCAATGTCCCATTGCGACTGAACAATGACATAACAACAATGATATTTAAGATATAAAACACTACAACACACAAACAATAAAATAAGCACTTTACACAACATGTCACAAAACTATATAGCTCATCTCGACACTTCACCTGGCACACAATGACATCACAATTACACAAATGTCCCATCACTTCACATGACTAACAATCACATCACAAACTATATAATAATCCCATCACTTCATACAACACACATCCCAACTACGCAAATGCCTCATCACTCACATGGCACACAGCCACATGAAAAACTATACAATAATCTCATCAATTCACACAGCATACATCCCAACTACACAAATGTCCTATCACTTCACACAGCACATAGCCACATAATTAGCTGCACAATAATCTCATCACTTCACACACGACACAAAACACAATTTCACAATTCCATCAACAAACATTTTCAAGGTCAAGCATTGTTGTTTAATCGAATTCCACCATTAATAATTTTCAATTTCAAAATTTCCCAACAATCATTACAGAACCACTTACCTTTGTGCGGTGGTTGATCGAATCTAAGAGGGAGATGCCACTATCTAGAGATGATTGAGGTGCTCAAATTTGAGGGGCTAGGAGTGGAGGAGATAGGTAGAGGTGATGCACTGATGGTTCACATCTGAGAAAAGATGAAAAACTTATGGCTTGCTCTGTTTTGGGTGGAGAAATAAAGGTGCTTCTTGGCTTATAAGGGAGATCATGGGGAGGTGTTGAGCTGTTCTAAAAGAGGCAGAGGAGCATGTTGGCGGTGTAGTGGGTGGCGTGGTTCATAGTGCTAAGGGCAACCATGAGAAAGAGGGAGAGAGAAATATAGAGCGGGAGAGAGAATGTGAGCTGGAGAAGAGTAATTGAGAGACAGAGAGGTGGGGGACAAGGAGAGGAAGGGGAGACAGCAGAGAGGGAGACAGAGAAGGAGAAAGAGAGAGGTCGGAAGAGAGAAAAGAAGAATATAGGGTGTTAGGGTTTGTCCCAAAATGATTTAGTTTTAAGTATTCCTCTTTTTTTCCCTCTTGAGCTAGTTGAGCTAGTTTTAAGGGTCGGGTTATCACACTAGTGGGTTGGGCCCAAGTTTGGGCAAGGCTTCACAATATCCCATTAAAGGACAAAGTAGGTAGTATCTACCATGCAAGATGCTTTAATGGAAAGGAGAAACTTCACACAATACATCCTTATGTGGGGATATTGGAGTACTAAAGATATATGTACAACTATCATGATATAGTTACAGATTCAATGTACATGAAATAAACTCGTGAAAAGTGTTCCAATTGTTCCTCTAAACAATGAAAACACTCAGCACAACAAACTTGACTTTTAGAGACAAATTTTGAATTTTGTCCATTCAAACGTTAATAGTTAGGGACAAAATCATTTGTCTCTAAAAGTGATCATCCATTCGGACGATTTACTATAGTTGTTCAAAGGATGATATTCATTTGAGTGTTCACACAATTTAACTAATGCATATAAACTGTAACACCCTATACCCAAAGGGTTAGGGAGTTAATTCCTGCCACTTCAAATCCCTTCCCAACAATATAGATATAAAGTTCAAGGCTTTATAACCCATCAAACTGAACATATACATTCCTCTACAAGGACATCAATAAATTCCTACAACATATATAATAAAGAACTCCACAATGTCTCAATAAAATCACCAATATTCCAAATTTCCAATCCAAAAAAAAAAAAAAAAAATAGCAATTCTTTTTTAATAAGACCCTCTATTAATTTCTTGTACCCTTTGGCACGTATCCCCGTATGTGAATCCACTTGTGCATTTGAGGCACTAATCCTATACTTTCTAGTATTTAGGTCCATGCTTCTAACCTATTCTTGATTCTCATCCGAAATATCATAATTATCTAAAAAATAATGGAGATAATTGGATGAGTTATTAACAACTCAGTAGGTGTCGAACTTATACTAGTATGTAAATATAAGCCGGTTACATAATGCAAAAAATGGAATATCAAAATAACCAAGTGACAGTTCAAAAATATAATCAAAGGGGAAGAGACAGAAAAGGCGGAGAAGTTTACCAAAGAAGATTGTAAAAGCAAAAACATTGGCTAGGATTAGATGACTAGATGATAAGGCTTGTCTTATCGTATTATTTGAAATTGTTAGAAGAATGTAAAATAATTATTGATTTATCTCTAAACAATGTTGTGTCTATCTAGAAATCTTAGGTAATGTTTAGATAAGTCATTGAGGTTAAAATCGAGTCTTGGTAGATCTGTATATTTCCAGAAGAAAGTTGAACAGAGATAAGTCAAGACAGAAGAATGTTATCGCGAAATGTTAGCAGTCGTTTGTCTAGGCAAGTAAGTGAGTCGAATTGCAAAGGTTTTGTAATTGATGATTTCTTGTAATTGTTCTTCAAATAATAAGATTGATTTTTCTAGATTTGGCTGCCTTGTAGGGTTTTACCTTTAAAGAGTTCTTTAAAGGGTTTTCATTCGTAACCAATCGTTATGTCTTACAAAGTTGATTATTTATTTTAAAGTATTTGATTTGTTTTATAATTTTGATAATTGAGATCTAACCTATTTGTTCAAGGAAATTGGTAGACAATTTCATGGTTTATAGGGGTATGTTGGAAATTTTCAATTGGCATCAAAGCGTGGTTCACTCATTCATGTGTGATCCGTGCCCCTGGAATATGTCATCATTGACTGCCCCGCTGCAGTTCAATGGTAAAAATTATCATATTGGAAAGTACGCATACGAGACTTTCTCAAATCGTTAGATGAACGAGTGTGGTATTCAGTTGTACGAGGATGGATCAAACCAGAAACAAATATTGATGTTTGGATAAAAGAAGAAATTAGCAATTGTAATTGGAATAGCAAGGGGTTGAATGCTATATTCATGGTTGTATCTCCATAAGAATTTAAGAGAATCTCCATGTGTGAGATTGCTAAAGAGGCATGAGATATTTTGGAGGTTACGCATGAAACAAAAATTGTGAAAAACTCAAAATTACAATTCTTAACCTCTAAGTTTGAAGAGCTTAAAATGTTGGAAGATAAAAGTTTTAATAACTTTTATGCTAAACTAAATGATATTGTGAATTTCAGGTTTAATTTTGGAGAAAAGGTTGAAGATTCAAGAGTTGTGAGGAAAATTCTAAGGTCTTTAGCTAAAGATTTCGACTCAAAGCTACTGCTATTGGAGAAAGTAAAGATCTGGATGCAATAAGGGTATAAGAACTGGTAGGTTCTTTACAAATGTATGAATCTTCGCTTACTCAAGCAAGAAAATGTAAGTCTATTGCCTTAAAAACTATAGAAGAAAATCATGAGTATTTTTCTGATGAAGAAAGTCTAAATGATGAGGAGATTGCTCTGCTTGCGAGAAAATTCAGGAAATTTATGTTTAATAAAAAGGCAAATGGTAAACAAAAATGAGGAAAAAATATTTTTGTTAAGAAAAACGAATGTGAAAATTGGAAGAAAGAAAAAATTGAGAAAAATGATAAGGTACAGTGTCATGAATTGATGTCCAAATTTCAAGAAAAATAAAGGAAAAGCGTTGAATGCCACACTTAGCGATAGTTCAGATTCTGAAAGTTCAAACTCATCTTCTGATGGTGAAAAATCTTTTATAGCTTTCTCTACTATTGTGAATGATTTTCCTGAAATTACACTAACAAAATCTGAAAGTGGTTGTGATTACAGTGATTCGAATGTATCACTTGTTGATGTTGATCAAGGACTGAGTTTATAGGAAGCTTACAATGATGTGTGTGAAGAAGTAATCAAATTAAAGAAACTCAATAAGAAGCTGTACAAGAAGTTCACTGATATGGAGAGTGAGAAAAATAACTTGTCTGAGGAATTAAAAATTTCTGATATTGAAATAGCCAGGTTAAGGAATCAAAAAATTGCACTAGAAAATGAATTGGAAAAAGTTCAAGGAAAAATAGCAACACAAAAATTAGAAAAGATGTTGAGTTTTCAAAAGATGAGTAGTGATAAAACTGGTCTAGGGTACATGACTTCAAAGGGGAAAGAAAAACCGGTCTCATCATCCGCTGCCACAACGTCCAAAGGTATTGTTTTTGTTAAAGGAAGCAAGGTAAGAGTCTTTAAAATCATACTGAACCTAAGCCAATTTATTCAAAAAATCTGCGTAGTAAATTTGTCCCTACATGTCTTAAGTGTGGTGTGGTTGGTCATATAAGACCAATTGTTTTAAGGTAAAAGAAAATGGAAGAGCCTACAGAATCAAGTTGATGACATGAGCCAACAGATCAATTTCATAAGTCTCAAGTTTGGGGAACTAGCAGATATTTGCCTTCAAAATAAAGAAAAAAAAGAGTCAAAACTCAAGGCAAAATGGGTGAGAAAGGAAGATGCAGTGTCTTATTGCTCACACAGCACTTAGATCAATGGAAGATTGCCTTTGGTACCTGGACAACGCTTGTTTGAGACACATGTCTTGAGACAAAACCTTATTCAAGAAGGTTGAGTCATCTTAAGGAAGCACTGTGACTTTTGGAGATGGGAGCAAGGCTATCATAGAAGGGAAATGGAGTATTGAAATACCAAGATTACCTGTGTTGCATGATATTTTATTTGTTAACGGTTTGAAAGCTAATTTACTCAGTATTAGTCAGTTTTGTGACAAGAATTTTTCTGTGCAATTTTCAAAAGATGAATGCAACATGTCTGATCAAGGTGGAGAATGGATCTTAAAAAGTACTAGAACCTCAGACATATGTTATGAAATTTCTCCAAATCATTGGAGAAATGTCATAGAGTCACGCTTGATGAAGCTGAATTATGGCATCAATGCCTTAGGTATATTAATTTTAAAAATTTATCAACGATCTCAAAAAGAAAAATTGTTGATGGATTGCCCAAGGTAATTAAGGTTAAGAAAATAGTGTGTAGAGCATGCCAAGAAGGAAAGCAAACTAGAGCCCAACACAAAAAGACTTCTCGTGTTCTTACCTTTCGGACTCTTGACCTATTGCATATGAATTTGATGGGTCCAACACAAACCGAGAGCCTTGGAGGAAAGAAGTATATCATAGTGTTTGTAGATGACTTTTCAAGATTTACGTGAATAATGCTCTTGAGAGAAAAATATGAAGCCTTTGATCTTGCCAAAAAAGCTTTTCAAGAAACTACAAACAGAGAAGGAAGTCTCTGTCTCTAGAATACATAGTGATCATGGTTGAGAATTTGAGAATACTAATTTCACTTCTTTTTGTGAAGAATAGGAAATACATTAAGAATTTTTTTCACCTATTACTCCACAACAAAGTGGAGTGGTGGAAAGGAAAAATAGAGCAATTCAACAAATGGCATGAACAATGTTGAGCAACAAGAAGATGGCTTTATATTTTTGGGGAGAAGCTATAAATACAGAAAATCATATCTTGAATCAAGTGGTTCTAAGACCCGGCACCAATCAAACACCTTATGGTTTGTAGAAAAATAAAAGGTCTACGGTAAAGTATTTTAGAATTTTTGTTAGCAAATGCTATATCCTGAGAGACTGAGAAAACACTCATAAATTTGAAAGCAAAAGTGATGAGGGAATGTTTCTTGGTTATTCCTCTAATAGTAAGGCTTATAGAGTTTACAACTTACGTACAAAATCTGTTATAGAATCAATTAACGTAGTTGTGGATGATATTTCAACTGAGACTACCATGAAGGAGCTTGAAAATATAAAAGAGCTGGGGCAGACCATTGAAGAAGACCCACAAGTGAAAGATGAGAAGGATCACATAGAGGAGATACCACAAAATCCACAAGACAAAGAACCTTCTTCAAGAGTTACTCAAAATCATCCTAAAGAAAATATTCTCGGTGAGTTAGATGAAGGTATGAGGCATAGCAAAACAGTACTAAATCAAGTTTTTTTTGTGTGTTATTTGTCACAGGTTGAACCCAAGAAAGTCGAGGAAGCGTTAAATGATGAAAGTTGGGTCAACACCATGCATGAAGAACTCCATCAATTCACTAAAAATGATGTATGGGAGTTAGTTCCTAGACCAGAAAATTATAACATCATTGGGACTAAGTGGATCTTTAAGAACAAGTCCGATGATCATGGCACTATTGTGAGGAATAAAGTAAGGCTGGTTGCACAAGGTTACACACAAGTAGAAGGGATTGATTTTGATGAAACATTTGCTCCTATGGCCCGGCTGGAATCGGTCCGTATTCTACTTGCACTTGCTCATCATCTAGACTTCAAATTATATCAAATGGATGTCAAGAGTACCTTTTTAAATGGAGTGTTACAGGAAGAGGTATATATTGAACAACCTAAAGGATTTATTAATCATCTCTATCCTGAATATGTTTACAGGTTGAAGAAGGCGCTATATGGACTGAAAAAAGCACCTCAAGCTTGGTATGAAAGGTTAACAGCTTACTTACTTGATCATGACTTTGTTAGAGGACAAGCTAATAGGACTTTGTTCATAAGGAGATTAGGTAAACAACTCTTAATTGCTCAAATATATGTTGATGATATTGTTTTTGAAGCAACACTTGAATCTCTTGCATATGACTTTGCAAATGAAATTAAATTTGAATTTGAGATGAGTATGATTGGCGAGTTAAATTTTTTCTTGGGTATTCAAGTAAAATAATGTAAAGAAGGAATTTTTATTTCACAATCTAAGTATGCAAGAGATCTTGTGAAAAAGTTTGGAATGGAAGGGAAAAGTAATGCTCGTACTCCCATGAGCACTTCAGTGAAAATCAACAATGACTCTACAGGTAAAAATATTGATCCCACTCTTTATAGAATCATGATAGGAAGTCTATTATATATTACAATAAGTAAACCCGACATAGCTTTTAGTGTTGGTGTGTGTGCTAGATTTCAAGCTAATCCTAAAGAATCCCATCTTACTGCAGTAAAAAGAATCATAAGATATCTTAATGCAACTGTTGATTATGGGATATGGTATTCCAAAGACACTAACCTTACACTTGTTGGTTATTCGGATGTTGATTGGGTTGGGAATGCTGATGATAGGAAGAGTACTACGGGTGGGTGTTTTTATATAGGTGGAAATCTTGTAGCTTGGATGAGTAAAAAGAAAAACTCAATCTCTTTATCTACTGCTGAAGCTGAATACATAGCTGCAGAGAGTTGTTGTACACAGCTTTTGTGGATGAAAAAAATGCTTGATGATTATGGCTTTTCTCAAGATACTATGATAATATATTGTGATCATTCAAGTACTATTAGTATTTCCAAAATCCTGTCCAGCACTCTCGAACAAAGCACATTGACATTAGACATCATTTTATAAGAGACTTGGTTGAGTCTAAAATAGTATTCTTGGAACATGTGTCTATTGAACATCTACTGGCTGACTTGTTTACTAAACCTTTGGATGGTCTTAGGTTTGAGGTTTTAAGGAAAACCATTGGTGTATGTGATCCTAAGTAAGAGGCATTCTATCATACTCGTTTAGGATGAGCAATTTATTTTTCAATCTGTTTTTTTGTTTGTTTGATGATTTTATGTTTTAGTTTCTAAATATATATATATATATATAAATATTTCATTAAAAAGGATAAAAATTGTTTTGGTTTTTCTAAGTTTTTTTTATATACTAATAAATTTTTTTTAAGTTTTTGAATTAGAAAATATTAAAAAAAAAAAACAAAACAAAACTGTGTTGGTTGGTTTATTTTGATTAAGGTACATGTTTGATAAATCAAAGTTTGAGCATGTGTGGCATTACTTTAAAAATTTCTGATCTCATACACTGCTCTTCTTTGTGCAGTACACTTTAAGCATACTAACCCTATAAGTCATCTTTGCAAAGTTCATTTACAAAGCACTGTGAAGAACCTATATGTAAGCATACTATAATTAAAATTCACATTTTTTGTTTAAGATGCTCATAAAAGAGGGAGTTCACGCCTTGAATTGACTAATACTAGTTGAACCTAGTACATCAATAAAGATCTCTTCTCTTGCCAAATACAAAGAGTTGATCCATATAAAAAAAGTCGGTGTTAATTTATTGAGGAAAAAGACAAACACCCTACACGGATCTACCACCTTAAGTTCTTACAGAAAAATCGTTGCTTGAATCATTGTGGAAAAAGATGAGTAACAAACATGAACACAAAAAAGGGGTGTACAAACTAGCGTTTGGAGGAGATGCTCATGTATCTAGGCCCTAGCATAAAGTTTGAATTTTAATGTGAAGCAACAAACTCTTGTGAGCATCTCTAAGAAGCAAACATTCATGAATAAAGGTATCAAAAATGTATTGAAGAAAAGAGTTCATAAAAATGCTATGGCGTAAGTATACTCACTCACACACTTACATGAACTTTGACATTGATGATTTTATGAGGAGTGAACATCCAAAGTGACTGTTACAACATGAGTGTGCTAAAGATTAGTATTCTTTTTTGTAATTTCTATCATGGTTGAACTGGGGTGATGATAAGCATGTTACTTGTTTTTTTTTACATTCATATTTATAAAAATAACGAAAAAAAGGGGGAAATTTTTTTTAATATTTATTTATTTTTCTTCTTCCCGGATCAATGAAATATTTTATTTTATTTTTTTAATTTATTAAATAAATCCAAAAATAAAATTATAGAGTTTCTATTTTGGGTCAAGATGGTGTATTGGGATAGTTTTCTAAAACAAAGTGTATAAGTCCCAGCGGGACTTTATGATCTAGCACGTGCACGGGAGGTTCAAGCCTTAAAGACTTAAAAACTTCTGCCGCCTCTTTCATCTAAGAAGTATTGGGCTGTTTTGTTGAGATGAGTTGCCTGTAAATGGGTTTTTTTTTGTTGTTGTTATATCTACTCTATACATATATTGAAAGACTTTCTATTTAAATGGATTCGGTTTTGTATATAAGTTAGGAGTTTGAGCCACAAATTCTAGAGAGTATATTCTGAGCATTTATGATAGAAAATTCACTTGACAATT
Source organism: Carya illinoinensis (assembly GCF_018687715.1). Classification (NCBI taxonomy): domain Eukaryota; kingdom Viridiplantae; phylum Streptophyta; class Magnoliopsida; order Fagales; family Juglandaceae; genus Carya; species Carya illinoinensis. The sequence continues at coordinate 7,008,101 of NC_056758.1, read as the reverse complement.
TTTATTGGGTTTTTCATCTCTTATTGAGTGTGATCATATTTTGAGTGTGAAGTAACATTGATTAGATTTTAGCCTCTAGAGTTCCAGAAGGGAAGTCAACATTTGAAGATCGCCAGAGATTTTGGCTGCTACTGCGGTAGAAGACAAACGAGACGTTTGTCTAAGCAAGTAAGAGAGTCGAATTGCAAAGGTTTTATAATTGATGATTGCTTGTAATTGTTTTTCAAATAATAAGATTGATTTTCTTGGGTTTGGCTGCCCTATAGGATTTTACCTTTAAAGAATTCTTTAAATGGTTTCCTTTCGTAACCAATCGTTATGTTTTACAAAGTTAATTATTTATTTTAAAGTATTTGATTCATTTTATAATTTTAATAATTGAGATCTAACATATTTGTTCAACGAAATTGGTACAAAATTTCATGATTTACTGGGATACGTTGAAAATTTTCGAAGATAATCAAAGGGGCTTCTGTCGTTGGACGCAAGAGCATGGGAGAGTCGGGAGTAGTAGAGTAGGGCGCAAGAGATAATGAGAAACGCAGAGGTTGAACATCCGAAAGAGGAGCACTTTAATCTTTTGGGAATCTACAATAGATACCCATTTACGGAGATCTATTGCGACTGTCCCAAAACATATTTTCAAAATGTTGATTCGGATGTGGGGCTGAACAATCCCCATAATCTTGCTTAAAAACTTGTTTTGATCTGCCAAATTTGGACACTCTCAGAATTCTCATATACCTTTGAGCACTCAAGAAAAAAAAAATAGTCATCTAGGACATGTACTAATTACTCGATAGTAGGAGGAAATCCCTCGGAATCCTTTCTGGGTTACCTCTTTCAATGCAGTATTTTATGCGATGCGCTCTCCACTTCATTCTCGACCTGTTGTTCATAGTTTTAGTTGGATGAGAGGATCAGTGGGTCTCTAATAATTTTCTGTGTTCTATTCAAGGTTCATAAACATATTAAAATAACTATGACTTTATATTATATATTATAAATGTTTGTAACCCTATATGAAATTTAAGTAATGCGTTATATATATTTATATAATATTCCCTCCATATATATCTTCATGAGGTACGTAGTTGAGATGAAGGAGGCCGTCTCAGGTTTTTTTTTTTTTTTTTTTTTTTTCAATTACAAGTCTAGCTAGCTATAAGTTAAAATATTGGTTTTATTTAACTTTTCTTAAAAATAATATATACAATCATGGTATGTAAACGAATATTACATAATTTTTTTTAAAAAATAAATAAATATGAGATCATTCTAATATTAAATTTTATTATTTTTTAAAATGAATACGGTAACGTGCTTAAGCACTTCTTCATAATTATACGTATCATTGCTTTTTCCAATAATTTAACGTTGTTGCATCGATTCTCACATCCCCTCGACTTCCAAGTCGATAGTGGCGCGCGGACGAACCTGGCTAGTGGCTATCAATGTTTTGTCGTCTTCCTTCTTTTTGGCTTATTAATCAATGATTTTTATTATGTATAAGTAAAATAATATTTTAATTTACGTATTAATATTAATTATTTTATATTTAAAATATAAATTAATATTATTTTTAATAAAATTTATTTTTTAATTAATTATATTATATTGATATATATATATATATATATTAATACGCTATTATATTTATAATTAAATTTTTCCTTAATCAATCACTATCGGCCAAATTAAAGACATGACAAACATTTCAGGGACATATAGCTTGGTACTCGGCTTAACTCGAAGCCACAAGAACGTCTCATGGTTTGTCCCACAATGTTAATTTGTACCTCTTGTGAATCACATTGCACTCACACTCAGAAGGCCGTTTGCATATATGTACAAATGAATGACCCCATGAATGTGGAAAGTGTAGACCGGAGTGAACCGGTACAAGGTTGGAGTAAAATCACTAGTTTTAAAGCTCTAGCAAAGATATTGGAGAATGTAGGCTGGAGTGAACGGAAGCCGTGTCAGATTCCCGTTTGGATATAAAGACCATCTATTTCATCTTATTATTATATATTTTTTTAAAATTTTGAACATATAATAAATAATTTAATTTTTTTAAATTTTAAAATAATAATAATATTAAAAAAATAATATTTTATTTAATTTTTAATTTTTATTTAAAACTATCTCATTTCATTATTCAAATTACAACCTTACTAAATCCATATTGCACTTTCCTTTATTAAAATAAAAATGAGAAAATAATGATGATCAGAGAAAGACTTGAAGAAGAAAAATAAAAAACTGATGTATCCACGTGCTAAGGTACTAACATAGTGTCATTTAATATTCATGGAACATGATATATATGCACTGGCAGACGCCAGACAGTATTGCTAGCATGCATTAAAGCATAATATGAAACAGTACGAAGGTTTTTTTTTATTATTTTAAGTACAGTACTGTCCACCCTCTAATTAATTGTATTGTGTGTTGTGATTCATGTGAACTTTAAATTATCAACGTTTATAAAAAAAAATTTCACTTTTTTTTTTTTTTTTTTGGTTGTTTTGTTTATTTTGTTGGAGTCATATAATATCATCGGCAAAGGTCACACAGTGTGTGTATATATATATATTGAAATTTTAGTCAACAAAGTCACGCCGGATATTACTTAGAAATTATGTTCGGGTCTCTTTATTTTTGTGAGGCGCTTGGACATGGAATCTGGCCTGGCTTTCCTCGTACCTAACAACCCTTTGTTGGGCACTGTTACAGCTATATATAAAACTTTTCAGAAAAGGGTTGTTATCTTCGACTTAAATAGGGTACCTCTCCCTCAACATAATCACCGCAAACTCACATTCGCCACTACTACAAGCTCACACACACACACACACATACATACACACACAGAGAGGTTGCAAAAGTGCTGCACATGAATGGAGGAATGGGAGACAAAAGCTACGCAAATAACTCCCTAGTTTAGGTGAATTACTTAAGCATTAAGTTCAGTTTTGTTTTCCTTGCAAGTGGCAGTCCAAGTGTTGTTTTCCTCCAAAGCATTGAGTTCAGTTTTGTTTTCTGCTAACTGGCAGTGATATTGTTGGAGATAGGTACGTTGATGCCTATCTCTGGTGGATCTTCGAGGAGGTGGATTAGAAACTGAGGTGGCAGGTATCTCATCAAGAGGAGGTGAAGGAAGAGGTGGATCAAAAGAGGCAGCAGACAGAGATGTCTCAAGAGGAGGTGGTTCAAATTGGGGAGTAGAATTGAAGGTGGAAGGTAGTTCATCAGAGTGCAACTCATCAAGGGAAGATGGGACGTGGTTATTTGGTGGTGGAGGAGGTAGAACCAGATTTTGAGGGAAGGAGGAGTGAATATCTAAAGACGAATGAGAGGATGGAGTGGAGTGGAAAGGAAAGATTCATGGAAGATTGTATTCCTAGAAACAAAGGTGGAATGAGTCTCTATATCATAGAGTTTGTATCCTTGATGTTGGCTGGATATCCCAGAAAAATGCACGGTCTGGCTCGAGGCTCCAACTTGGTTCTATGGTGCTTAAGAGTGCTAGCATAACTTAAACATCCAAAGACTCGAAGATGAGAATATGAGGGTGATGAAGAAAAGAGCCTTTCATAGGGAGATTTGTTAGAAAGGAGGGGTGTAGGGATTGTGACGCCCCCAAATCCCCATGCAAGAACACGGAAAAATCTAGACGTCTGGATAATGACATCACGGGTCATCATCCTATCAACGTATGCCAAGTGTGTGAAAAAGCGACGAATGTGCATGACAAAAAAAAAAACGCAGCGAAAAGCCAGTCAATAACTAAGTACCAGAATTTTTCTTGTTTAATACAAAGCTATTCAAAACATACATAAATAAATATTACAAGCCACAAATATACTTTTAAACTAAATACAAAACATAACATCAGCACCCCGGCGGAGCCGCATCCTCGGGCTCAGCCTCCTCCTCCTCATCCTCGATCTCTACACCAAAATCTACGGTACCAAAAATGGTGCCGCAGGTAAGTAAACTCCAAACACCACTAGATAAAAACATATGGAACTCAAACAATATGCATGAAATAAAAACCAATGCACATGCGCCATAAAACATGATTTTTACAGGCACGCCAAAAACCCATTTGGCCCACAAAAACATGTCCTTAAAATCAAGTCTCGCCATTATCCCAGATAATGGCCCAAACCACCATTTTCCCAAAAAATGGCCCACATCCGAAAACCATAAAAACAATCCGGTTATGCATGCACCATGATCTCCCCTAGGGATCACCCGCATACCCTGGCTCTATGCCACACCGCAGGTAACGACTACGCATGTGACACCTAAACGAGCGATGCCCAGACTCGCGCCTCGCGCGTATCTAGCCAGGCCATCCTCTAGTCCCTGCCACTCTAGGGACCACGGAGTCGACACGACAGCGTTACCGTATCGTGCGATCCGGTCGTCGCCCTGCGACAATCCAGGGGATGTCACTTAGTTTCATCCACTCCCGAGTGACCAGAGGAGCTCCACCGAAATAATAACCCATCCCGACTTGGGCTCGTGAGACACACGCACCCAAAAACCATTTACGCCAATAAAACGGGATTTTCTCAATTAAAACAATATGCACATAAACACAATATGCAACTCACGCCTCATGGCTCAAATAAACAAGCAAACACAATCAAACAAAACCAAGCACTCCGTCCTCAATCCATCCGACCCCCGAACTCCTCGGACTCAGTCCAGAATCAGCCAACCAACAGCAAATATTTATTGTATGAGCAAAATATATTTAAATCTAAAAGTAGAGTTTGAAAAGTACTTACAGCGCTATATGGTATTTTTAGAAAACACTCGACGTTGCAAACGGAGGAGGAAAAGCAACGTAGCAGTGTAATTTACACTGTGGCCGTGGGTTGTAAAATACCCACTTTTGAATGGGAACAAACCAAGGCTCGGGATTGATAGAGAATGGTCTAAGGATGATTATGAAGCTAGTGGAAGTGAAGTTTGGCTGTGGGTGGCGGCGAAAACGGTGGTTGATGGTCGGATTTTTCAAAATGGAAAGCTAGCTCGTGGGAGCTGTTCCGGTGGCTATTAGAGGCCGAAAATGGGTGGGTTAGGACGGAAAGGAACCGGTGATGAAGTGGTGAAGAGGTGGTGGCCAGAGGTGGAGCGACGGCGGCGGATCGGGGCAAAAACCGTGGGGCTTGTTGGGCGTTTTCATGCCAAACGGCTGGCCGGATGGGGCTGGGGTTCGGTGGGGTGGTGCGCCGGCAGGAGGGGGTTCAACCGGCGGGGGTGGTGTCGACCACGGTGGCTGGACGGCGGTGGGTCGGGGCTGAGGTTGAAACCGGCGTGGGAGAGGAGAGAGAGAGAGACGAACGGGGGGGTTACTCGCGGGAAGAAAAAAAGAAAAGGAAGAAGAAAAAGAAAAAAGAAAGAAAAAGAAAAAAGAAGGAAAAGAGAAAAAGAGTAAAAGGAAAAAGGGAAAAGAAAAGATGTAGGAAAGAAATGAGGTCCAATCCTCACTCTGGAAAACAAAACAAATCCGCCGAGAACGAGATTAAAAACCGTAAAACGAATAAATAAATAAAGCACAACATCCAACAAATAAAAACTAATTTTAAAACGCAATAATTTAAAATAAAAAAAATCAATATATTAATTAAATTAAAAACAACCCTTCGGTGAAAATACACGCAAAAAGGGGTCATCACAGGGATCCTGTTTATGATGTATGCTACAGTTAAGATGGCATCTCCTCAAAAGGAAGTGGGTAATTCAGCTTGAAAAAGGAGTGATCTAGCAACATTCAAGAGGTGTTGGTGTTTTCTTTCAACAACACCATTCTGTTGAGGAGTGTACATACAAGATTTTTGGTGAATGATGCCATGATCTCTATAAAAATCAGCCATGTCAAATTCAAGACCACTGCCAGTTCTGATTTTCTTAACTCTGCTATTGAATTGAGTGTGTATGAGCTAAAGGAATGATTATAGGATGGGCCTTGTGTCTGATTTTAGTTTCATTAAAAAAACCCAAGTAATTCTTGAATAGTCATCCATAATGGTTAAGAAGTAATTAATCCTTGAATTGATGCTTTAGAATATGGGCCCCATATATCACAATGAATTAGATCAAAAGGAAATGAACTAGTGGATACACTTGAAGAAAAAAGAACATATTTCTGTTTAGCCAACGGACAGATTTTACAATGAGGCATATCCTTGGACTTTACATTGGTAATAAGAGAATGAATTAAATTCATTCTTTGTGAAGATAAATGTCCTAGTCTAAAATGCCATAAGTCAAAATCTTGTTGAATGGCTACTTGGTTGACTCGAGCTTGATTGGAAAGATTTAAAGGAGGGTTGAGGCTGATGTCATGAAAAGGAGGCAGCAGATAATATAGGCCAACATGGACTTTAGCAAGTCCAATTGTCATCCATGAAGAAAGGACCTGAATGAAGCAAAGATCTCTTAAGAAAAATAGATAGGTATTTAGTTTTTAAGTAAGCTTGCTAACTGAGATGAGGTTGAAAGTGAATGAAGACACACATAAGACATCAGTTAGTGATAGTGATTCTGATAGCTTAACAGTGCCTATGTGTGTGACTCAAGCTTTTGTGCCATTTGGGAGTTGCACAAAGGCTTGTATGCAAGAAGGGGGGTTGTCAAAGAAGGATGTAGAGCACACCATGTGATCAGTGGCTCATGTGTCCATGATCCATGGTGTGTTATAAATATCAGAGTGTTTCACAGTCTGCTAAGTCTGAGAGGAAAGGCTGTGATGATTACCTGCTAAGTTTGAGTAAGGTGTGGTCAAGGAGCTAGTTTCAGGAGTACCTGGCTTGGCAGGAGCAAGTGTAGGCAAAATTGGCTTGGTTTGTTCCAAGTTCAACTAAGGAAATTGAGCATTGACAAGAGCTAAAAGGTATTGTGCTTTTGCTTGAGAGATGTTCAGTTGAGAGGCACTTTGGGCAGGCATTTCCTTAGGTGAAGTGGTAATCTATCTAGCAACTTGGTTTGCAGAATATGGAGCAGTAGAGGCATCCCAAACTTGGTTTTGGTAAACTTAAAATTCAGTGGGAAGCCTACTAACCTATAGCACTTATCCTTTGTATGTCCTACCTTGCCACAATGATGGCAAACAAGGTTTGATTTTTAATTTTTCTTTGGAAAGCTTTGGTAGGCAAGAAGGGTAGAGGATTCTAAGATGGGTAAGGCTATGTTCTTACTTGTCCTTGTCTCTCCTCTTGCAAAATCAATGAGAAGGTTTTATCCAATAAGGGCAAAGGACTTAGCAAAATGATCTGTCCTCTCACAGAATCATAACTATCATTTGACCCCCTTAAAAACTTAAAGACATATTCTCCTTGTTGAACTTCACCAACATTTTTCAAGGCATCACAGGTACACTTTCCACAAGAACAACAGGGACGAGGTCTATAACTATGCAACTCTTTCCAAATAGCATTAAGCTGTGTGAAGTAATTACTTACCGATAGATGTCCTTGAACAATGCCACTCAGCTTGTGTTGAAGATGATAAATTCGAGCTTAATCAGGTTGAGCAAATCTTTCTTTAAGTTTGTCCCAAACTTGATTAGCTGAGGTCATGAAAAAAACATTAAAAGCAATGTCCTTTTAAATAGAATTTAGGATCCATGCAAGGAGGATGTTGTTGCATCTTAGTCATGAAACGTAGGAAGGATCTGATAAATCAGGAGTGGTAATGGTCCCATCTAGGAAAACAGATTTGTTTTTGATGGAAATGGAAAGCAGAAAAGATCTGCTCCAAGAAATATAATTTGAACCAATTAATGGAGGTGAGACAATCACAATATTGGCATTGTCACTGTGATGTAGGGAGAAAGGACTATTTGGATCTTCAAGGGAGAAGGAGAAGATGAAGATGAAGATGTCATGATTTTCTAGATGGGCTCTGCTCACAAACTAAGAGAAGACCCATTCTGATACCATGTTAAAATAAGAACAGAACTTGAAAATAAACAAGTAATAATGGAGAGAAGTATTGTTCTCATTGATGTGTTTTGTGATACAAAGTTACTAATATATATACATTACAAAAAGGTGAAAGCAAAAGATCTAAAAACCAACTTTTAATCTACTTTCTAATTACAAGTAATGGACTGCAGCTTTATGGACAACATGGCTATACATATCTAGTCCCTGACATGTAACCATGCACTTCACGAGTGATCACTAGCTTTTCTTTGTCAGTGCTTTCTCATTTCTGAAGGTGCTTTCTGCTTCTCTTTTGCTGCAGTGTGTTTTCTCTACTACATGTACTTCTTGTTCATTGTAGAGTATTTCATTTATGCCTTTGCTGCTGCCGTGTGTATTTCTTTGTGTGTTGCAACTATGATGTTCAGTGTTTCCATGTCTTTCTTGCTTGCAATGCTTTTCTTTATGCTTTGTTTCTTGAGAAAGTTTCCAATCTAAAAGGATTTTCCCCCATGTCTCGTGCCATAAAAAATGTACAGATGAAACTAGCCTGCTTACACTGGCTATCTTTTCCCACTACAACAAATATAGTTTTTAGTGACGAATTGAAGATAGTGACAGTCTCCAAACCGTCACTAAAAGTCTTTTTCTGTGACGGTTTATGGGAACTGTCACTAAATGTTGGGGAAGAAATTTTTAACGTTCGAACGTTTTAGTTATTTTGTTTGCACGTCACCTTAATGTTCGAACTTTATGTATATTTACGTGCGAAAGTAAAAATTTTTAGCGTCAACGTTCATACGTTATATGTAATTACGTGCGAACATAACAATTATTAGCGCCAAAGTTCGAACGTATAGTTGTAAAGTTCAAACGTTATATGTTAATTTGTAAAAATTAATCATAATATATATTTGTTTAATATTAAGGTTGCATAATATTAAAGAAAATTGAGAGTATAAATTAAGCTACAATACATACATTAAATAATATTGTCCATTACATATGTCGAAAATAGAAAAAAAAATATGATTAATTTTTACAAATGACATTCAGAACTGCTGGTTTACAAAAGATTAAAACTCCTTAGTCAATGTCTCAACCTTATTATTTAGCACATCTACATGATCTGCAAGATGTGCGACAGCTTGATCTATATGCGCAATTTGTTTATTGATCTGTCGGTCTATATGAGCCTTCATATCTGTTATCACTGCATCAACCCAAGCAGGTCGCACATCCCCTGCAAATGCAGTCGCCGGCTGCTGACTAGTACTCACAGACGGGGGAGCAACACCAGCCCTAGACTCGGTCGGAGGAACAAGATCTGATATAGGACCAGAATGACGCAGAGCTGAGCCTCTCCCCTATGCAATGCTCTGACGGTGTGTGGTCATGTCAATGGGGCTCATCTGGTTTAGCATCATCTCCTCCACCTAGAGTGGCACTCCCTGGGCTAGTAATAAGCGGCTGATGATGACTCCGTACGGAAGATTATCCGTTGTAACAATACTGGCCTCATAACGGATCCGCTCAAATATAACGAGTGGCAAGTCAATGGGATCTCCACGTGCCAAGCGAATAAGAAATTGTGTGCGAGCCTGACTGAATGTGGTCTTATGTGCCACAGGGTCTACATTTGTTGCAACAAAAATTTACAACATGCGAAAGAAAGGCAACAATTGATTCTGGCTAAAGGAGTTCGGCCTATCTAGCTTCATGCGGTCTGTGCCAGTGAGGATGTAGAAATCCTGATCCTGCTCGTCATCACCAATCTCAGGAGCAATATCCTCGCCCTCGGGCCAATCTTCCTGTTCACTGGGCATAGTGTCAATAGGTCCTGTAGATGAAGCAGAAGTGGCTGGATTTGCCTCAAATGTGCCAGGAGCAAATATAGCTGCTGTGTCACCAGCTTGAGTAGCTGTCGCCTCAGGCAATATCCGCAGAATCTGGAGTAACTCGGCGATAACATCTGCCGAGAACTCAAACTGTATTCTGAGAAAAAAAAATACAAGTTAAAATATATAAAAAAAAATCCCTAAATTTACATATATATACATATTACAACATATATGGATTATACACAATTAAAATATTATCATTATAAATTTACATAATTTCGACAGTAAATATATTAAAAAATTCCACTATTTAAATACCCAAAATAATAATAGTAAGATGAGAAAATAGAAATTAAATTAAATGGAGATACGTTCGAACGTTACTCAATTGACATTCGAACTATAAAATTATGATAATTAGAATCAAATTACGGCTTAATGTACAATGATTTTACATTTGAACGTACATTAAGATAGTCGAACATAAACCATTAACATTCGAACAATGATAGTCAAACTAATATAACAAATTTACGTCCAAATGTAATTTTGAACAAACGTTCAAACGTATTCAGATAAAATTCTAACGTAAATCTGATCCAAACATCTTATATATACGTTCGAATGTTTTATTTATGTGCGAACATATTATCGAACGTCATCTTTAAACGTTCGATAGTTCATATAACAAATTTGCTTGATTACATCCGAATGTTAAGATGTAACGTTCGGACGTAATGAATTTCAAATGTCACACGTTCGGACGTATTTGCTAATGGAAGAATACGAACAGTTTACGTTTGGACATTTTATCCAACGTCCTCTAAAAACGTTGGATAAAAATGTTTGAATGTTAAAAACATTTTAAGATGTAATGTTCGGATGTAAATAAACTATAACGTCACACGTTTGGACGTTACTTTGTAACGTTCAAATGTTATGAGGCAGAATGGCTGAGTCAACTTAGCCATTTCCAAAAGCTTTGAAACGTGCATTTTGAAGCAAAAAGAAACCATAAAACTACTCTATAGACTATGGGGAATGTTTCAACGGTAGTTGTTTACCGTTTAACAACAAATGGTGGCTGGAAAATCAAGAAGAAAATCCGGCCTTGGGTGGGTTTCGAATTTTTGAAACCCATCAATAAAATTGAAAGTCTATATGAGACGGGGAAGGCACATTACCTTTTAGTGACGGTTGCGGTGGCGTATGACGACGGTGTACGTGGTGGAGAGAACGACGTTCGGATGGTTTTTGGATGAAATGAGTCTTCCGCTGCCATCAGGAAAGACTTTATATACAGTTAACGTTCGAACGTATACATACATAGGTTCGAACGTTTAGAAAACATTCAAACTTATGGTGTTATACGTGCGGACGTTAATGTGAAACTTCCGAACGTTAAACAAATGACATTCGAACGTATCTAGTAAATTATATTTTTTTATATAGTTATATATATTATAATATATAATATATTATGTGTTATAATAACTATATAATATATATTATATCTAATACATATCTATTAATATATATATATTATATATAATAGTACTAATATATAATACCTATAGCATAGTGTATATATATAATTTATTAAATATCAGTAGATGATATATTATAATATATATAATATTATATATTATATATTATATAGATAATAACTATATAATATATAACTATAGTATATATTAATTTATAGTATATAATTTATTAAATATTATAATATATAGTTTATATTATATAGTATATATTTCATAATATATATTATATAGATATATACTATATTGTAGTATATATTATGTACTATATATTATTAATATATTATAGTATATATATTATAACTATATTATTACTAATATAATATACTATAGTAGTATATTATATTAATATATATACTATTAGTTTATATAATATATATAATATTAAATATATATAATATTTAATATAGTATATATAGTATATATACTACTATAGTAGTATATAGTATTATAGTATGGAATATATATAGTACATACACTACTATATGTACTATAGTATATGTAGTATATATACTATATATAGACTATAGTAGTATAATATACTACTATATTATGAATATATATTATATAATACATATATCAAATATATATATAAATGATATATAATATAGAATTAATGAAGATTATTTTTTCATTTAATCAATGAAAATCGAGTTTACATGAAATTATATAATATTATATATAATAATAAATATATTTTTGTCCCAATACGTTCGAATATACATGTTATACGTTCGAATGTATTAGAAAAATGGGCGGGATTTTTCCCGTTTTAAGGTTGGAATCCTAAAACATTCGAACGTATTGTTCAGAATCTGGGCGGGATAACTTAGCGTTCAAACGTTAAATTAGTTACGTTAGCAAGAGAATTAAACATTCGGAAGTTCATTAAATGAACGTCCGAATGGTTATTGTATTATAAGCAAAAAATAAAACTTTCACGCATGGGAAAGCAGAACCATTCTGCTTTCATCCTGTGCGTGAATTGAGAGAGAGGGAGACAAAGTTTTAGAGAGAGAGAGAGAAAGGAAGAAGAGGAGGCTTAGAGTGAGAGAGGATAGATAGAGTGTTAGAGTGAGAGAGATTTAGAGTGAGAGTGAGATAGATTGAGTTAGGGAGAGATTTTGTGTTTATTTTTTTTGTGTATATTGTTTTCCTCCCAAATGAGAAAGTAAGGTAAATTTTTCAACTGTAAATGTATTTACAATTTATATTGTATTTGTCAATTTTTTTTTATATGTATTTATCTACCTAGTTTTGTGAATTTTTTGAAGGATTGTTTGCTGTAGATTGTTGAAAACTTGTGATTTGCAAGAGGAGGATATTGTAAGCACAAGGTATATTATACTAAACTCTATTGTTAAATTTTGTTGTCAATTTTATTTGTGAGAGGATTGTGTTGTACCATGAATTAAAATGAAAAATTCTTGTTATGTGTATGTTTATTCTTAAAATTAATATGTTTTAGATGTGTGTATTTTTTTGAAGCATATTATTTGTGAATTATTGTGGATTATATGTGTGATTAAAGAATTTATATATATATATTATAGTATTTATATAGTGTGATTATTTGTTGTGCAATATATTTATTATATTTGAAATTATATAATAACATTAAGATTTTATAGATTAAGAATCCCTAATATTATAGTATAGTATTAGTAAATATAATATAAATAAGTACTATATAGTATAATATAATTATATAATAACAATTAAAATTTATTAGATTAAGAATCCCTAATACAAATTATAATCTAACATATAGTATAGTATTAGTAAATATAATATAAATAAGTACTATAATATATAGTATAATTATATAATAACAATATAAAATTTATTAGATAGTGTGTAATTATATTATTCTATCTAACCTATTGTTTAACAATATATAACACATGGGAATATTTGTTTGTAGTTTTTAATTCAATCAACATGGTTGAGAATTTGTTTGTAGTGTTTTTTGTAAGATATTGTATGACATTGCATAAATAACCTTAGACCCGTTTGGGAATTAGTGTACATTTAGGTGTACACTAATTCCTGAATTGTCCAGTATGGACAGTTTGAGATTATATTATCTGTATTGCATATTCTTGTTATTCCTACTGAACACATTTAGTATGAAGTTTCGGTGTCCTCCTTTCTTGTTCTTCGGGTATACTGTTCATAAGGTCACAATCCCTCTATGTGAACATGTATACTTGGAGAACTATGGGGAGATGCTGTCGAAATTTCTACTAATGTGGAAAGTAGTAGAGTGACAGAACTTGTGCAATATGGATAATATAATCTCGAATGGGATAGGACCAACTACTTTGAGAAAGAGTAATTTGAATGGGAGCATGACATGCATGTGTATTATAGTATACTACGTGTTACTAATAATTAGATGTTTTTAGATATCGATAAAAGTTGGATGCGGCTAGGCGATAGACATGGAAAGGATTACATACCCTATGCACGTGGAGTAAGAACTTTTATTGATTTTGCAAGGGCCTCTGCTGATAGTCGTGGTTACATTAAGTGTCCATGTCAAGGTTGTAAAACATTGTGTGCGATAGGGTTGGATGAAGTTGAAAGTCATATATTTGTGAATGGTATGGATTTGGGGTATACTCGATGGGTACTGCATGGTGAGCCGTATGCACAATCAGCGGATGGATTATTCGGTCATCCGAATTATTCGCGGCACTTGGAAGATGATTATTTGCGAGATGAGATGGAGGAGATGTTGAGTGATATTGGAGCTAGGATGTTTATGGATGAGGTTGACGATAATGCCTTAAGTGGCCGAGGGAATGATTCTGAGAATTTTCCTGCAATGTGGGAAGATGCAAAGCGCGAGCTATATCCAGGCTGTACAAAACATTCTAAAATGTCGTTTATTGTACGGTTACTTCACATTAAGTCATTGTGTGGGATGTCGACAAAAGCAATAAATATGGTATTAGACTTATTTAACAAAGTGCTTCCTGAAGGGTCTGCATTGCCGAAGAACTTTTATGAAGCGAAACAGTTGAGAAAGGGATTAGGATTTGAGTATAAGTCCATACATGCATGCAAGAATGATTGTGTTTTATTTTGAAAGGAGAACGAGGAGAAAGAAGCATATCTTGTATGCGGAGAGTCAAGGTGGAAAGGTAAGAAAAGCCTGCCAATTAAAGTCTTGTGATATTTTCCATTGAGACCTAGGTTGCAAAGATTATATATGTGTAAGAAAACAGCTCACGATATGAAGTGGCACAAAGAGAAAAGAGTTAATAATGACGGATTTATAAGGCACCCAACTAACTCACTTGCATGGCAATCTTTCGATAATCAGTATCCAGAGTTTGGGATAGAAGCTCGGAACGTGCGTCTGGGACTCACAACTGATGGATTCAACCCTTTTGGCAATATGAGTACAAGTTATAGCACTTGGCCTGTAGTGTTGATTCCGTACAACCTTCCACCATGAAGGTGCATGAAGGCGCCCAACTTTTTGTTAACTTTACTTATCCCCAGCTCGAGATCACCTGGGAATGACATTTACGTATATATGCAGCCGTTGATTAAAGAGCTGAAAGAGTTATGGGAAACAGGCGTCAGAACTTATGATGCATCGACGTCGACAACTTTTCAGATGCATGCTGCGATAATATGGACGATAAATGACTTTCCGGCATATGGAATCTTTCCGGCTGGAGTACTAAAGGGAAGTTAGTGTGTCCGATGTGTAATAAAGAAACTACTAGTGAGTGGTTAAAATATTCTCAAAAGTTGTGTTTCATGGGTCATCGACGTTATCTACCAACAAATCATGCATGGAGAACAGAATCCGCTAAGTTTGATGGGCGAGTAGATGATAGAATTGCGCCAAATGAGTTGTGTGTGGAAGAGATAGTGAAACAATTGGTACATGTGGTAGCGAACAATTTTGGCAAAGGTCGGGGAAAGAACAAGAGAAAACGAGGTGCAACAAAATTGAATTGGACAAAGAGTAGTATTTTTTTTACTTGCCGTATTGGTCATCTGCATGTTGCAACATAGTTTGGATGTAATGCACATAGAGAAGAATATTTGTGATAATATAATGGGTACATTGATGAGCATTAGTAAAAAGATGAAAGATACGATTAAGACGAGGAAAGATCTTGAGAGAATGAGAATTAAACATAATCTGCATTTACGGGTGGAAGGTGATAGAGTGGTCATGCCGCATGCATGTTTTACGATGACAAGGGAGGAGAGGATGGACTTCTACAAGTGGTTGCAAGGTGTGAAGCTGCCAGATGATTATGCTTCAAATATCAGTAGATGCGTAAGCCTTGATGACTGGAAAATTGGTGGATTGAAAAGTCATGACTGTCAAGTATTTTTGCAGAAGTTATTACCGGTGGGAATTCGTGGCCGGGAATCTAACATCTGCCGTACGTGTCGTCATAACCGAACTGTGTATGTTTTCTAATGATTTGTGTGCTCGGGTAGTAAAGTGAGATATGCTGTAGAAACTAGAAGAAGACATTGCTACTATGTAAATTCGAGTAGATCTTTCCACCATCATTTTTTTGATGTCATGGTCCATTTAGCAATAAATTTACCCCGAGAGATAATGTTGGGTGGATCGGTGCAGTTCCATTGGATGTATTCAGTTGAAAGATATTTGGGTCAATTGAAGCACACTGTTGGGAATAAAGCCAAAGCTGAGGGTTTAATAGCAGAGGCCTATATACACGATGAATGGTTAACATTTTGCTCTTTACATCTTCGTGGTGTTGAGACACGATTTAATCGTCAAGAGCGAAATGCTGATCTTACTGCTCCACCTCCGTGTGAGCTATCAGTGTTTTTTCAGAATGTATGACCCTTGGGTGCACAAAGGGGTTACGATTTACTTGATACAGAGTTGGGTAAAGTTTGGTGGTACATGCTAAATAATTGTCTGGAGATTGATCACTATCTCAGGTATGTCGTTGTAAAAGGTCTAAATATTTCTAGATTCAATGAGGTTTACTATAACTTTTGTGACATAAAATAATATGATTTTGCATATGTTGCCCAGATGACTAACACAAGAGGGGGGGTGAATTGAGTTGTATTAAAAAAAATAAAAATTATAAATCAAATATATAATATAAAATATAAACAAAATATGAAATAACAATAAATATAAAGAGTAAGGGTAAGAGAGAAGCAAACTCAGTATGTTAACGAGGTTCGGCCCCACTGCCTACGTCCTCGCCTCAAGCTACCCCTTGAGGATTTCCAAATTCACTATTCAACCTCCTTCAGGTGGAGATAAAAACCTATTACACCTTTGAACAACACAGCTACAAAGGATCCGTGTAGAACACCCTCTACACTTGCAATCACCTTACACGTGGTGATTGAACTATTCCCCGTGTGGAATACTTTCTACATGCACAAGGGTTATACATACCCTTTTTCTGATACAAAAGCTGATAGTGGGTAGGTTATCAGAAAACACTCCTCAATGAGTGAAATAAGAACAATACAGCGCAAACTATATCTCTCAAAATGAATAAGGATTAATGCTCAATGCTTAGAGAAGAGAGAATAAAAGCTTTGAATGAATGTTGTATGCTCTTGGTGTTGTCAATGTGAAGCTCTCAAATGATCTATTTATAGGCATATGAGACTTCATATTCAAATTTAAAAAGATTCACATGTCAAAGACAACATCATTCATTTTTTCAAAAAATTTAAATAAAAGGTTCTTCTTTTTCAATTGTCAAATACAACATCATTCACTTTTTCAAAAAAATCAAACCTAATCTTTTACTTTTGACATATGACAAAATGAGCACACTTTCCTTTTCAAAAAAATTCAAACCTAATCTTTTACTTTTTGCATATGACAAAATGAGCACACTTTACTTTTCAAATTTTTCAAACAAAATCATCTACCTTTTGTATAAGTCTAAACAAGCATCAATCACTTTTGAAAATATTCAAATAAAACATGCCCATGTGAAAGATGACAATCAATCATCTTTAATATTTTCAAAGTTCAACCCTTTAATCAAGGCATGCACATGCAAAAGATGACAATCATTCATCTTTCAAAATTTTCAAATTTAATTTTCAAAAATATTCATGCACATGGGGAAAATGTATTTTAATGCTTTATGATAAAATATTAATTTTGAGCATTAATCCTAATTTCAAATTTTAAGAGATTTACAACATTACTCTATGACTTTAATGTGAACTTGTTTCCTTCTTGCTCATGCTTGGTTCTTTGATGTGTTTGATTCCATTGTGTGAACAACTTGAGCTTGAAACTCCTTTATTCTTTGAATTCATTTGTTATCATCAAAATCCATGTGTAGATTTATAATCACATGAAACTTGAAACCTTGGGTTCAACAGCATATATATATAGTGAGCACATAGACCAACTTAAGGCGGAAGGCTTAGAGAATATAGTGGCAAGACACGAGGAAGAATTTTCTAGATGGTTTGAACAACGTGTATGAACTAAACTCTACTTGATATGTTAGATTATAAAAGTTTTAACCCTAGGTAATATTTAATAAATAACATTATTTTAATTGTTAGATTTTGGAACAATGTGCTCGTGATCCCAAATCTGTCTCTTTTGAATTGTATGCATTGATCCCGTGGTCCATCAAATAGAGCACTTCGATACACTGCATGCACAGTTCGAGGTTATAGATTCCATACTCTGGACCGTGAACGTAATAGAAAGACTTAAAACTGTGGTGTGTTGGTCGAGGGGAGTCATGGAACAAATGATATTGATTATTATGGTGTCATTTGTGATATTATCATATTGAAATATCTGGGTGGGTCTATAACATATGTCATTAAATGTGATTGGTGGGATCTAGGTGGTGGTCGGGTTTTAATATAGGGATAATCATTTTCGAGTGTCAATACTGCATATAAATGGTACGAAGATGATCCATTCATATTGGCTTGTCAAGCTACTCAAATGTATTACTTGATTGATCCAATGAAAAGTGCTGATGAAGATAGTGGAAAGATAACTTGGCGAGTCATATAAAAATTTGTCCCTCGAAATATATATGAAACAGGAACGAGTACATATTACGATACTAGTGGAGATGAAGATGACACTTCGAATTTAGAGGCCTACCAGGAAGATGGAGGGGGTATTAACTTATTCGTTGACCTCGGTGCACTCGAGTTGCTCCCTTTATGTAGAGATGACGTCCCACTCATCCATCTTGATCCGTCTGTATTAAATAATCATTCAATTCAAGAAAGTGAGAAAGAAGAAGAAGACGAAGAAGAATCCGGAGGGGAAGTGGATAAGGAGGACGAAGAAGAGGTTGATGATGATGATGAAGATGTTATAGAGAGAGATTATGAAACAAGCATGGAAAATACATCCGAAGATGAAGACTAAAAGTGCTAAAAACTTTATTCATATATGAGTATAGAATTTAATAATAATAATTAATTTCATCTAGTTAAATTTTTTTGGTATATATAATCAATTTCAAGTACGCTGCCAAAAAGACAAAGAAGAAATGTGCCTCTTCCACCAAGTCCAAGTCCCGAACACATTGAGGACTCCCTACCTTAGGAGTCCGTTCCTGAAGATGAAGTTAACACTACAGAAAACGATGCCCAGTCGACACCTACTAGTAAGGAAATGTCATTGATAGTTATTTATATAGTTAATATTTTTGTCTCAATAACTATATAACTATAAAAATTATACACATGATCTATATTAGTTGATGCATCTGCTCGTCGCGGTTGTGGCTATACACGCGACATCTCATTTGAGAAAAAACCGAAGGCATGGCAAACTAAAAGTCACAATTCCTGATAATTCCACCGGAGGAGTAGATGATAATACAGCAGCGCTTTCCTCCTATATTGGTACAGTAGTCCGAGCTTATGCTCCATTTTATGTGCGCTCCTGGCGAGATGTACCAAATGAGATTAAGGAACACATTCGGAGTCGTGTGCTGGTGAGTTTACTTTGACAGTTCATTTTTTTCACCTAGATTAGTATATCATATTTTTTACGTAATTAATTTATAATTAGAATGAATTTGACATCGACTTTGGTCGTAGCGAGGATTTGAGAACTATGAATGAATTAATGGCTACACTATTCCGACATCACAAGGGATGATGTTATGACCACTTCAAGAAGTTTGAGTTGTTTGAAGAGGCTGCACAGTCACCTTTCTAACAGATGAAGTTAGACGACTGGATAAAGTGTTATGATCTTTTTGCATCTCCAAAATATCAGGTATTCTAGATTTATTTCCATTAATTATTTACATTAATATTTGTTGTTGATCTTATATGTATATATATATATATATTACAATTAACATTCTTAATGTGCATTTGTAGCACTTAAGTTCTACAGATGCACATAATAGATCCGCTCTAACTATTTACCATCGTGCTGGTTCAAGATCATTCCATTGTCTTGCTGAAAAAATGGTAATTAATAAACTATATAATTCATTTATTTTCCTGTTATTCTTTTATATAAGTAGTAACACTATCTTTTTAAATTTGCTAATGTCGTTTTGTTAGAAATGTGATGATCCTAAAAACTTTTCACTCGTTCATGTTTATGCTGCTGCTCACACTAATGAGCATAGTGAGTGGATGGATCCTGCCACTGCAATTAATTATGTAAGTGATGTTCCTTTTGTTAAATAAATTATGCAACATATGGTTAAATTCTTTTTTATTTGTATTTTTTTAATACATTACCTATTGTGTGTTTTGATCTTTCAAACTGCGGGGAAAAATGATAGAGTTGCAGTCAGCTTCTGGGGAATCCTCTATTAGTGACATAGACATTTTCATACAAGTGCTCAGGCTCAACTCTAGTATGGCAAGAGGTTTGGGACGATCTTATATGACATAGACCTCATCGACTTCACAAATTAATAATCTTAGCAAAGAGTTAGAAGCTGCACGATGCGAGAATGAGTATATGAGGTCCAGACTGCAAGAGTTGGAGTCTCTCTTAGAGCGACAGTCTCATTTAGAGACGCGTTTGCAGGATCAACAAAGAGACCAGGAGGAAAGGATACGTAGTGAGGTCCAAGAGCAAGTGCACCAGGAGATGATGCTGCAAATGGAGTGTGTTATGTCATTGCAACAGAATCGTGGTGGACGAGGAAAGAAAAAGAAATGAATTTTATTAGTGTATTAAATTTTTAATATCTACTTGAAAAACAGTTACAAACATTGTTGGTTGTGAAATATGTTATGTAATATGATACAGTTAGTATAATTGATATGTTTATTAATGGGATGAGTTTAGTATTTCTGATATGTACGTTTGAATGTAAATAAATATATTTGAACAGTATTCCACATTTGAACACACGTTCGAACGTAATCACACAAAATTGTAACATAACGTTAGAACGTTTACACCGACAAATGAAAATTATGTTCGAATGTTTAAACTTTTAACGTTCCAAACCTCCAAACGTACTTCTTGCGTTCGAACTCTAGTTTCTTAACAATGGAAAGAATGTCCGAACGTTATGATTCGAACGTTCGGACATTGTTTCCTTTACATTTGAATCTAAATTCGAACGTAACGTTCGAACTTATAAATATTCGAACATAAATATGATACGTTCGAACTATAATCAACAAGCGTTACCTACTCTCATTCAGATGTCAATTTGTCTAGTTTACGTTCGAACGTTATATTTTTCATTCGAACGTAATATTCTGTGATAGATTCTAACCGTCACAGAAAAGTAAACGTCCGAACGTTATTTAAAACGGCACATCACAAACTGTCACTAAAAATATTTTTAGTGATGCTTATACAGTAAACTGTCACTATATGTATTCTGTGACGCACATTTCGTGACGGTGGGGGTGATGGTTTATAATCGTATAAACCGTCACCTAATGTATTTAGTGACGTTTTTTCCATTTCTTATGACAGTTTTATCTGTCACGAAATCCAAAGTTTGTTGTAGTGTCCTGCGCATGGATTACTCCATTCAAACATTTGACTTGGACAAAAGCTGTTTTGTTAAAAAAAATTATTGCCGTATTTCATGTTAGGCAGTTTTGCTAGTGTGATTTTAGCACCTTTTTTTTCCTGAAAATCATTGATATAGAGCAGCTGTTTGCACACTTTCTGTGTAAACTGTAGAGTATATATACATGGAGAAGAACTCATTCCAGTTCTATATTTTGGACATGCAGCAAAAGGTCATAACCATGACCAAGCCCATTACAGAGGATGCCATTAGCAAACTCGACTGCAGCACGCTGCCAAAGAGCCTAGTACTAGAGGTTCCAATCAAGTCATAATGTCATGATTGGAACCTCTAGTACTGGTGGCGAACCAAATGAAACAAGTTGAATGAAAATGGGCAAACAACTTCAGGGAATATATTTTATATATATATATATATATACCAAACAAGTCACATTTCAGTACGTTTCTTTAACTTTACAATGTAGTTATGTGAAAAAAATTCTGAAGTTTTTTGGAATTGAGGTTCATATTATATGTAGATATGTTCATATATATATATAGATATGTATATATGCATATGCACATGTATGTCATTTGAAGGGAAGATTCAGATAAAATAGACCAATCTGAAAATTGTGCGGGGGATTCCTCCTTTTTATAGTTTTTACTTTTCAGTACTTGAGACAATTTTGCTTTATTAAAAGGAAATATATTTCAACTTCATTGGATCGATTTTACCAAATTCAGTAATAGAAATGAATGTTGCTGTTAATTATTAGGTTCCCGAGCAGCTGGAGAGCAACGAAGGGAACATTTACATGGCAAGGACAAGCCCGCCGAACGTACTAAGGGTTTACCATGCACAGTTTCAACAAGATTTCTCAATGTTTTTGAAGTGTCGTGCAGAGGAGTTGGTGCTAAGCGGGCAAATGGTTTTGACACTTTTGGGAAGAAGAAGTGAAGATCCGTCAAGCAAAGAGTGTTGTTACATATGGGAACTTTTGGCTATTGTACTCAATGAAATGCTCTCCGAGGTAACCTACAATACTATCTATCAATAGACTTATCATGATAATCTATTAATCGGACATAAATAATTGGTTTGATTTGGTATTAGTTATTTAATTCACGGAAACTAACAACTTCATTATATTTTCCATTTGTATTTAGGAAATGAGCCTCACCATACACATTACTTAATTTATGTTCTCTATTATCTAAATCCTTGTAGGGACTTATAGAAGAAGAAAAAATGGATTCTTTCAACATTCCTCAGTATACACCATCTTCATAAGAAGTGAAATCTGAAGTTCTGAAAGAAGGATCCTTCTCCATTGATTGTCTAGAGATATCTGAAGTGAATTGGAGCGTTGATGACAATGCTGGTGGTTATAATGTTGCACACTGCATGAGAGCCGTGGTTGTACCCTTACTTTTTAGTCACTTTGGAGAAGCAATCATTGAGGAGGTTTTCAGTAGGGAAATTCTTTCTGATCGGATTTCAAAAGAGAACACTCTCTTTGTCAACGTGATTGTTTCCTTGATAAAAAGGAATGATGATCATGATCAAGATATATGTTAATGGCTTTGATCTTTGTAGTAGTTCTATCATAGATTGAAATAAGGGTTCTTCAGCCTAGCATGCACCATTTCACGGCACGAATGAATCATGCACTTAGCTATAGTTTGTAATGGTTATCTTAGAATAATTTGGTAGTTCAAAGCTAGCTAGCTACTGTATGTTTACTTTCGAATTTCCATCCAGATCAGGGTTCAAAAACATATTATCTGCTAGTTCTTTGTTATCAAATATACGTAGTTAAATTATAATATTGTGTGTATGAAAGTTTAATTTCTTTATATTATATATTTCTGCATGAATTATCAATAGGAGATTCACTGAAACCGAACCAGTAAATTATAAAATATTTATATACCATCTGCTAGCTAGCATATTCTGGGGACCATTACGCTGAATGACCCAAAAGATCACTAAAACAGACAAAACAAAACAAAATGAAAAAATGAATCATCTGAAATACCGTGTTATATTGTTGTAGTTGCTCCTCCACACCACTTAGGAAACTACTAGAGTATCCCAAAATGATGCCATGCTTCAAAATCAAGAGGCCGATTAGACTATTGAATTCTCAATTTTATTGATTACCCTCGCTTTGGTGAAGGAATACCATGGTAACAAGCAGGATACTTGGGATTTACAAACAAAGAATAAAAAACCATCCTAGCATCAAAACCAGCTAAAAACTAAATCCAAAACAAAAACAATAATCTAAACATGCCTAGAAATATACTAAACATGTCTAGTCAAAAACTAGAAATTTAACTAAATAGGCCTAACTAAAAACCTCAAATAAACCACACCAAAAACTAGATTCTGGTGTTCGAAAGGCCAACCTTGACTAAATGAATCATGCCTTTAAGCTTATGTGGTAAAGAAATAAATGAATTGCATCTCATGTTGAGACCTTACTCTCCCAGACGTACAAGAGAATCTACTGGACAATTTCCTTCTCTGAATTGATGCTCAATTGTGAAATGGATGTCAATTAGACTACTTAACAACTCATCCCAATAATCCCATAAATACCAAGCCGAGCACCTTTGGCACTTCAACCAATTAACCACCAAGCTTGAATCACATTCTAATTCCATCTCTGTGAAACCCATCTCCTTACAAACACCAACACCAACAATTTAGGCACATAATTCCACTTCATTATTAGTACCATGCCCAAGATAAGAAGAGAAAGCAGCAATAAAATTCCCATTTTCGCATCATAGGAGACCCCCTTCACCCCAATTTCCTAGGTTACCACGACAACTACCATCAACATTTAAATTTATCCATCCATGTGTCGATTTCTTCCAATGAATTAGACGTAGTGATCTTCTTTGGCAATTAACGAATGACAGTAAGTGGCATTTTTTAACCAAAACAAATGATAAGTTCCGAATCCATACCTTGATAGCTATCCACACACCCTTTGCCGATTCCTATACTCCTTCCATCCTTGCTTTGCACCGCCGTAGCCATAGTTGCCAAGAAATGATTGATGGTAACAAGCCATGTAAAATGCCTTGATGACTGGATTTTTTGGCATAAGCAAACCAGCTTTGTACAGTTTACCACCATAAGCGCTCCTCCATCCATGAAACACCTAAAGCTATCGACGTCATAGCCCATACTTGGGGCGTTATTAGTTCCAATCTCAACACATGATCAAGTTCTACATCCCCCAGTTGCACAACAGTCAAAGAGTGAGACAAAGGGAATATCCAAGGATTGGATTCGGTTGTCGACTGGTAGTGACCTGAACCTTGGTTTCCACATACAAAGAGAAATTTTCTTTGGTAGCAATTGATGCCAAATCCAATCTAATTCAAGACATTCAACACCCTTGACACGAATTAAATCCCGGGCACTTCTCGTCATGAACCATCCATCTACGGCGGGTTTCCAAACCGTAATATCAGGCCACTCTCTCCCAGTTGATATTTGGTGCATAATCTCCCCAGCTTTTCCAAAGCCAATGAGCTCCACCAGCTTCTCTTCATCCCATGAACCATCAACCACACATCTTGTATTTTGAGCCCCTCAGACAAATCCTCAGAACTGCTAAACAAAGGGCCATTTGCCAGACACTTGTGAAACCAGAAAGAAGAACTACCATCCCTCACTTTCTCGTGCACATTTTCGACAACTTCACAAATTACACTAACAACTGATCTCCAAAAAGGTGTGAATTTTTTTTTTTTGAGAACCGCCATCGGCAACTAGAGAATTGCCAAGAGATGAGTAGCCATACAAGTGAGAACGTGCCCGAGTAAGACAAGTCAAGCACCTTGAGAGAGTAATGTCAACTTCCATCCTACCATTTTGTTTTTTATCTTCCTTACAAAAGACTCTAAATCTCTGGATGTTAACCAGCCTGACACTAGGGGAACTCCCAAATAAGTTAAAGGGAATTTCCCCTCAACAAAACCATTGAGCCTCAACAAACTCCTCCTCCTTGACATTATAATATGCTTCGAAAAGAAAAGCGCCAACTTGTCTTTATTAATAAGCTGACCCGACCATTTCTCATAGACCTTCAAAGTTTGAACAAGACTACTCACCAATCTCCTCTCACCATTTGCAAAAACCAGTAAATCATCAGCATAAAGATGGTGTGACACCAATGGGGCACCCATAGGATGATAAAAGCAACAGATCCTTCCATCCACAAAGTCCCTCTGTAAGAGTCTAGACAAAACCTCTTCCATTATAATAAATAAATACGGCGAGAGGGGATCCCTCTATCTTAAGCCCTGAGACGGTTGGAAAAAGCCCTTATAAGTCCTATTCATCATTATGGAAAACCATGGGGTCCTCACACAGTTCATCACCAACCTACAACAATGAGAAGAAAACCCAAAACTTTCTAGAACACTCACCAAAAAAGAACAATCAACTCGATCATAAGCCTTGGCCATATCAATCTTCAGCATTACATTCTCGCCTTTCACTTTCTTGTTCAGAGAGTGCACCAATTCTTGAGCTAAAGTGATGTTCTAAAAAATACTCCTCCTGGGATTAAAGGCCCCTTGTTCACATGAGATCAAGCGGGGAATCAATATCTTAGAAAAAAATTTATAAGCCACAGAGCAAAGGCTTATTGGTCTAAATTTGTCAAAGCTTTTCGGTTCCTCTACCTTTAGGATCAGCACAATGTATGAAACTATATAAAAACACAGTAAAAGGAGTACCCAAGAAAAATTATTCTGCAGCCTCCACAACATCCTCCTTTATGAAATCCCAACAATGTACATAAAAGGTTGATCCAAATCCATCTCGTTCAGGTGCACTCTCCTTCGAAATTGTACCCAAAGCAGCTGTAACCTCCTCAAAAGTAGGCACTCGGGCAACAACCATGTTATCCTCAAGGGAAACTTCTTTTTCTATCAAAGACAATAGATCCCCTTGCTCAAACATATTCGGCATCAATAGGAAGTTTTTGAAATAATTAGTAGCACCCTCATGTATAAGCTCTGGAGTCCCCAAAATACTACCATCTTCCAAGACCATCTGGGAAATGATCTTCTTTCTTTTTTGATTAACACTAGCATGGAAGAATCTAGTGTTTTGATCACCCTCCTGTAACCACTTTTTTTTTTTTTTTTGCCAATTGCGATAGTCGTGTTTCTTCTCTATGTTCCTAGATATCTAACTCAACTTTGGTGATGAGGAAATCACATTCTAAATCTAGATCATAACCACTTTGCAACTGATTTACAAGGAGTTCCAATCTTTCCTCTAGCTCTTTGATAGTCTGACCAACATGCCGAAAATATTACGATTCCAGGGTCTCGGCGCAATTTTCACTTTCTTCAATTTTTCTGCCAACTTGTGAAGCCCAGAAGAGATGATAGGTTCTGGCCAAATCGCTTCAACGTAAGGCTTAAAACCTGCTTGATTACACCACATGTTTTGCAAACAAAAAGGATGTGAACCGTATAATACCTCCATTTTTTGGAATCGCACAACCATAGGGGAGTGATCCGAACACTTCCTCTGCAAGTATTCAAAGTAAGTAGTTGAATAAGAATTCCCAAACGAAGAATTAATGAGAGACCAATCCAAGCGAGCCCAGCTTCTCATGCTCCCATCATGGCCATTACACCATGACATGCGTCTTCCCGCCACCAGGAGATCTAACAAACCATAAGAGTCCAAGCACTCATTAAAATTCCCCATGGGAGCTAAGGGCCGTGGATTCCCACCCAGTAGCTTCAGATCCTCCCGAATGATATTGAAATCCTCCACTACCATCCATGGTCCATATATACTAACCTCATTTATGCCATAAATCAAGTCTCTCCACATGGTTACATTTCACGTAGACAAACATAACTAGTATATTTTCTGCACCACTACGAAACCAGCTAGTGATCATTTGGCTAGACATATACATTACTTCAAACTCATACAAATCTTTCCAAAATACCCATATTTTGCCACCCATCTCGGCAATACTGCAGAAATTCGAGAGCCCCAAATACAATGCCACCCGAACCATATTACTAGCATCTAAAAAAGGTTCCGAAATCGCAATAATAGCCATATTAAAATCTCTAACCATCCGACACAATCTTTTCTTGGACGTGCCTAACCCTTGCACATTCCACACTAACATATTGTCAATCATAAATTAAGTTTAGTAGGACGGGATAAAACCCATTGTGATTGATGTACCATTTGTTTTTTACCACTATGTTGAGTAGATTTCGATTCTTGTAACTCAGTATTTGAATCATAACAATTTTCCTTTGCTTGAGGTTGAAGTCTGCAACTTTCTTCACAGTCGGAGTTGTTGTCTGGGGTTTTTTCTTCTTGTACATTTTCATACACTAAAATGACATTGGATCTACACTCCATTTCCAACAATTTAGGGACTAAAGCAGTATGGTCCTGCACAAAATCATCCACAACAATATCCTCTCCCAAAGCACCCCATTCCACCACTTGCATTCCATCCTGAGACTGCAACACAGTATGACCCTCTTCTTCCATGACACTCATGTCTTTAGAACTCTCATTTTCCTCAAGTTGTTTAGACTCTTCCAAACTTACATTACTCACAATAAGACCATCACTAACAAGGGCAATAATATCAGTATTACCCTCTACCCTATGCATCAAACCATCTGCTTGATTCGCATCTATTTGCTGCACTTCCTCAACCATAATCTCACTTTCCTCTATCTCAATTATAGTCATCATATTTTGAACTGGTGTTGCATTGTCATTGGCTTTACGAACATCAGAACTCTATGCACTTCCTGCCCCACAAGTATTCCAATAGGCACATCCTTCTCATTTGATTTTTCCTTCCATGCCTATCTTGGATTCTTGTTTCTCTTCCTACCCAAAGGGCGTCGATACTTTCCTATCCTACAAACCATTTCTGTGTGACCTTGAAGAAAAAATTTGGTGCAATAGAAACCCAGTTTTTCATAGCTCACTGCCTGCCATATCATTTTATTAGCAAAAACCATGATCGGGAAGCCTTGCACCAGTTCTTCTTTCAAATCAACCTCCATACAGATGCACTCACCAATTGCTCGTGTCTGATGCAAAGTTACATTATTGGTGCCCAAGTAAAGACCAAATCTAGTGGCTAAAGACCAAGTCCATCCTATATAAATGCATAGGACGTCTAGGCAAGAAAATCAACTGTGGTGGTAAGGAGGATTCAATATGCAGTTCGAAATCCTTAGTCCATTTGAATGAGTGGAACACGTAGCCTTCCATCAATCTACCTTCTCGTGCCCAGGCATGTACAAAATGAAGTTCAGAATGCATTTGAAGAAGCACATGGTGAACATCCATGAAGCTAGTCATGGGTATCTCCAATAACCCCCAAGACTTGATAATATGACTACATATGTTCTCTATCGGTGGTCAAAGTAAACTTTAACACCAGAGCAAAATAGAAGTCTACGGTAGCTTTAGTCATCTCCAAATCAGTAAATACAAACCTTGGTTCACCATTGACATCAACCGGATATCTCATCGGGATTTTGTAGGAAGACGAATCCTGCTTAACCATGGCTTGCACATATGTTTGTTTAACCAAAACACCACTATCGGAGGCCCCAAAAGATGCCGAAAATGCCATGGGGGGCAAGGGTGCTACTATGGGCAAGCCCTAGGCTTTGAAATGAAAAGGATCCCAAGAAGGAAATTCCAAGAAAAGAGGAGCATTTCCTTATAGTGTTTCCTTTACTATAAATGTGAGTTGAAAATGCTTTTCTTGCCAGTTTAGAAAGATGGAGTGTTTGACCCTCATGCTGGTTAACTTCTCCACCTATGTGGACATTAAATAGGTCATGGGATACCCATTTCCTAATATCTCCCACTAGTTCACAATGGGCTCATTTTGGAATTTAAGATCGGCCAATTAGAGTTGTTACATGAGTAAACCTATAAAATTTATAGGCAAGCCCTAGAATTTAGTTCAAACCCTTAAAACCCACGTGCTTGATAAACACACTACCCTTAAGACCCAACTCTGAGACCTGCATGTGTATAAAGCCCTCATTATGCACTGTACTTCTTTCTCCTCATGAAGCCCTAGGGTCGCCATTTGAATGTCCCCTAGTCCTTGCCTCCCTCTATTTTGCTCAACCATGGATAGCCATTGTATCTAGCATTACTGTCGAGAGCATTCTCCAAGCCTTAGCCTCCTTTACACTGCACAACACCATCATCACGTTAACCAAGCACCCATGGCAGCCACATGATTAATCACGTATATTAAAATGACTAAGACTATTATATGTGTGTGTGTGTGTGTGTGTGTGTGTGTGTAATATATAATTAATTTCAACTCTATATGAAATTAAAATAATGCATGATAAATATATATTCACGTATTATATCTTTGGGTAGTTTAAGTAGATCAAAACGATGTTTCCTTTATTTTTTTATTCTTTTTTAAAAAATATTATTGAACTTTCAAAATTATCTTCAAAAAAAATTAATTACTGACAAAAGTTGAATGCTTCCATGGAGATCTTTGGAAATGAAAGCACAAAGGAATGAGATGAAGTTTTGAGAAACAGAGAGCTAGGGATTGAAAGAAAATCCTTTTCTTTATTATCTAAATTGAATTGTAAAAATACAAGTGTAGAAGTATTTAATGTAATTCTTAATAGAAAAGTAAATGTAAAAATCCCCCTTAAGATGGAGTGTATATATTTAGTACACCCATCTTGCCAAGTAAAGAATGAAATTGATGAGATCCAAGTGCTTTGGTGAAGATGTCACTGAGTTGAGAATGAGATGCAACATGAAGTATTTTAATCATATTGGCATGCAGCTTTTCCGTCACAATATAGATTTGTTCTTTCATGGAATACGGGATTGGCAGCAATATGAAGGGCTGCTTTGCTATCACAAAAAACTAGTGCTGGCTTTGAATGCTAAATTTGAAAATCTTTCAACAAGGAAATCAACCAAGACAACTCACAAGTACTAAAGGCCATAGCCCTATATTTTGCTTCCTAAATTCTGCTTCAGCTGAAGATTTTGAGACAGTTTGTTGCTTCTTGGACTTCCAAGAAATTAAAGACTCTCCAATGAAGACACAAAAACCTGTAACTAATCTTCTAGTATCCACACACCCAGCCCAGTCCAAATCACAAAAAGATTTGAGATGAAAATCAGAAATAGCAAGAAAGAAAAGGCCTTGTCCAAGTGCACCCTTCAAGTACTTAAGTACTTTGTGTACTGAATCTAAATGTGGTTTCCTTGGTTTGTTGATATATTGACTCAAAACCTGCACAAAATAAGAAATATGGGTAGAATGATCCTCTAAAAGATCACCATTTGATTTAGAAAATTTCACATTCAGTTCCATAGGAAATGCCACTGATTTGGCAGCCAAGAAACCTGAATCTTGTAAGATATCCAAAACATATTTTCTTTGGCACAATGCAATGCCTTTGGAAGATCTAGCAACTTCCAATCCAAGGAAATACTTCAAATTTCCCAAATCTTTAATTCTGAATTTGTTATCCAGAAATGTTTTCAATTCCGAAATTGATTTCAAATCATTCCTAGCTAGAATTATATCATTGACATAAACTAGCAATACAATAAAACAACCATTTTCTGATTTAACAAACAATAAATGATCTGACTTTGCTTGCTGAAAACCATAATCAATAATGGTTGTAGACAATTTTGGAAATCATTGTCTAGAAGCTTGTCATAATCCATAAAGAGACTTTTGTAATTTACAAACTCTCGAGTCCCCCTGCTATGCATATCTAGGTGGAATGGCCATATAAACTTTCTCATTTAAATCTACATGTAAGAAAGCATCATTTATATCTAATTGATATAAATGCCAACTTTTGGCAACTGCTATTGCCAACAAACGTCTCACTGTTGTCATCTTAGTAATTGGAGAAAAAGTCTCCTAGAAATCATGACCCTCAATTTGGTTGTACCCCTTAGCAACCAAACAAGCTTTTTACCTTTCAATGGTACCATCAGCTTTGTACCTAACCCTGTAAACCCTCTTACAGATTATTGGTTTCTTTCCTACAAGCCAGTAAAGTAGTGAGAATCCGTGTTTGATTTGCCTCAAGGGCTTTAATTTTAGCATTCATTATTGCTTGCCATTCAGGAATTTGTATGGCTTGAGAAAAGGTTTGAGGTTCAGAAATAGATGAAATGGTTAAAGCAAAATGTTTGTGGGAACTAGAGAGTTGATGATAAGAAATGACGTCAGAAAGTGGGAATTGGTACCTGAAGACTTATCTATTAAGGAAATAGATTGAGATGGGAGATGAGAAGCCAGTTAACAATGATAATCCTGCAAATAGCTTGGTGGTTTTCTTGTCCTTGTGGATTGTCAAATAAGAGTGGCTAAATCTGTAGTTTGTGGAGGAATAGTAGAAGAAGAAGGCCAATCTAATGAAAAAGGAGGAAATAAATCTGTAGAATTTTGAGAAGACAATTGTGATGAAGTTGAAGGTGAACATAAAACTAAATCTGGAAAATAAGAGACTGATTTTGGAAAAAAAAAATGAATTATAAGGTGTGGTGAGATAAGAAATAAAAGAGAAAAGAATTATATGTTCATGAAAGACCACATCATGAGATATGTAAGTTTTATGTGTTTCAAGATCATATAATTTGTATCCTTTGACAGCAAAAGGATAACCAATGAAGATGCATTTTCTTGCTCTTGGATCAAATTTAGATCTATCATGAGTCAAAGTAGAGGCAAAGCAAAGACAACCAATGACTTTAAGATGATTATAGGAAGGAGGTGTTGAGTACAAAACTTCATGTGGAGACTTAAGCAAGAGTAATGGAGTTGGTGTAAGATTGATTAAATGAGTAGCAGCAAGAATACAATCAACCCAAAAATTAAGTGGTAAGAGTGTGATATCCCGTATTTTTCATGTATTTTCAATAAATAATTATTTTATTTATTAGATTTATTGGTTCTTTTGTTTCAAACTTAACGTGATTTTTATTATATTATTTGAGCTGTGAAATTTATTTTGATATGCTTTCTTGATATTCATTCTTGTTTAAGAATTAAATTGCTCTTTACTTTAAAATTATTTTGTTGTTGGGTTTAATCTTTTTATTTTATTAATATTTATTTGTAGTATTTTTATTTATTTTTAATATATATTTTTATTGCATCTTTTTATTTCTTGGACCTTTATTTTCAAATTGTGCTTGTTTTTAATGGGTTATCCCGTCAGTTGAAAAATCATGAGAGGAATTATCCCACACATGACTTGGGACTGGCAACTGTAGTTTTTGCCCTCAAGATTTGGCGACATTACTTATATCGAGAAATCTGTCAAGTCTACTGACTCACTCATAAATGAGTAGCACAAAAGCTATCCTAAGTGCAGGAGGATGTCGTGTAATAATTAGGAATAAAATTCCTAAATCGTCTCCTCGGGAAAAGTTGTTTAAATCTAAACTCATATAAAATACTAAAAAGGTTCACAAGCAAAAGTGGTGGTATGTACAAGGAATGAAAGAGTGCAACGGAAATAAAAAGAGCACTAATCATAGACTAGATTCATACTTTTGGATTTTTTTTTTAGTGTCAAAATAAAATGTAAAAGACTAACAAATTGAAATTAACAATTAAGGATTCAACTACGCTAAACAATTTTAATTAATCAAAAAATTAGATAATAAATTGAAATTAATCTAAAATGTAATTGTAATGCATATTTAATAGAAGCTTAGAGAAATAAGAAAAATAATTAACATAAAATAAAATAAATACCAAATAAAATGCTCATACTTTTAAGCCAAAAATATCAAGAATACAACATAAATTTCAAATTGAAATTAAATAAAAAGTAGGGAATGAAAAGATCGAGCCAATTGAACGGAGATGGAGATTGAAAGCAGTGGAGGAGGCTAGACTGTAGTAACAATTGGATTCCTCAAGGAGCTCTTCAACGATGTTGTACATATTAAAAATCTGTGTTGCATAAATGCCCCCAAACGGAAATATGTGTGATGCGGCGCTGAATTGAATCATAAATGAATAAAAGCCATCCTCTCTCCTGTGCAGCGTGAATTGAATTTGCCTCAGAAAAATATATTTTCGTGAATGAATGCTGGAGAGAATCTTATATGCGACGCTGGGTGAAAAATAAAATGATGCCGTGCAGTCCCAGGTTAGAGAAAAAATGTGTTTCGTGCCCTTGGTCAAAAGTCCTAATATGAATTGAATTCCAAAAACCCAAAGAATCACTCCTATGGGTCCAGTGTGAAAGCTGCTCCAAGTGAAATGAAAATAATCTGCTCCATTTTTTTTGTATTCAAAATGAAAGTAAGGATAATATGGTTGGTCCCCAGTCCAAAAGCAAGAATTGCTCCTTGTCTGTTGCATCTCTTCCATTCAAATGAAAAGCAATTGTGCTGTGCATTTTGCTTCAAGTCAAAAAGCATGTCCTTTCCTTTTACTTTTTATATTCATCTATTTATATAAACAAAAAATAAAATAAAAATCAGAATAAAATAAAAGTGAAGAATAAAATACCAAAGATGTATTATGCATGTAAAAACAATATTGTCCAATTAAACCATAAGTTATAAAATTAAGCATAAATCATGCTATTAACCAATTTAAATCACAATTCGGATTTATGCATTTTAATCATTTTTTTTATATAAAACCAATAATGATGTAATAAAATAAATAAAATATATTGGTTCTGAATATATAAGATATGCAATATTTCAGCTCAATCACACCCCTCCAACTAGCGTTTTGCTAATCCTTGAGTAAAATAGTGAAAATTAGTTAAGATGAACATTGCATAAAGATTGAAATTCAAACAAAAGCAATCAAACATAATTACGAATTCTCACAAAAGGTAATCCATAACTACTCAACCCCAAGAGCTATACCCACCTAGACTGTCTCAACAATCCTTCATATAGAATCGGGAAAAATGTCTCAGAACTCATATGTGTGTGTGTAGCTCCACAGTTGTGTATTCCTCATTACTAGCCATGATTTAGCTTAAGATTTTTCAACATTAAGATTAATCATTGCTGATTCTAACCACCTCAAAGCCCAAGGGACTAGCAGTTCTCACACCAACTCTGTTTGAAGGTTGAATACTCAGGAAAATTCACTAAGCTGCCTTTATTTTCTTCTTCTTCTTCTTTTTTCTCAATTCTTTTCTAATCCCTTTTTCTTTTTTCTTTTTCTTTCATTCTTTTCTTTTTAGCATGACTCTGTAGTCCTACAGTTTGCTTCTCCTGTGTTAAATCAATGGACAATAAATGATGAATACTACAGGTGTAAGCATGCGCAAAGTATCCTTCAAATTTTTTCCTTCGTTCTATATAAATCTTACCAAGTCTCATCTCAATAAGTATAACAGCTCGGTGTTTCAAACCATATATCAACAAAATATGATGCATCAGAAATCATGCTCTATGCTCAAGGTTGAAAATAAATTTTCACAAAATAATTCTGCTCAACCACTCCACCAAGGTACTAGAAATGAAGTGTGTGTCAATCATATATGTATCAACGCACATAATATTAATGCAATTTTTTTTTAATTGTGCACACACGCTACCCCCCAACTAATGAGAGACATGGTCCTCAATGAATCGAACGAAAGAAAACAAAGTGCACAAGAATAAGTAAACAAGACGGACAACCAATCATGTGATATAAAATGAAAGCAAAACAACAAATATAAATAACAAATAAAATGCAATTGAAGAAATAAATAAATCAAAATCAAAAAACTTCCCCGGGGTCATGCACAAGTAAGATCTCTTCGCTTGGATCAAAGGCAGTCATAAACGATTTTAGACGTTGTCCATTGACAGTGAAGTTATTGTCATTCTTCGGATTGACAATGTTTACCACCCTGTGAGGATAAACCTCATTTATAATGTACGGTCCACTCCATTGGGATTTTAGCTTCCCAGGAAAAAGATGTAGTCTAGAATTATAGAGGAGCACCTTCTAACTAGGGACAATATCTTTATCACGGATCTTCTTGTCAACAAGGCCTTCATTCGCTCCTTTGCCAAGTGAGAATTGTCGTAGGCCTCCCTCCTTACTTCATCAAGCTCCGAAATCTGCAACTTTCTTAAACTTTTGGCAGCATCAAGTGAAAAGTTAATTTGCTTAATAGCCCATAAAGCACGATGCTAAATCTCAATAGGTAAATGACAAACCTGACCATAAACCAATCTATAAGGTGACATCCCTAAGTTAGTTTTGAATGTAGTCTTATAAGCCCAAAGAGCATAAACCAATTTTTCAGACCAGTCCTTCCCAATGGAATGGACTGCTTTTTCAAGAGTAAGTTTAATCTCTCTATTGGCCAACTCAGCTTGACCATTAGTCTGGGGGTGATATGGAGTAGAGATTTTGTGGGTCACTCCATATTTCTGCATAAGCTTTTGAAAATATTTGTTACAAAAATGTGAACCCCCATCACTAATAATCACCTTGGGCATGCTAAAACGTGCAAACAATTCTTTCAAGAAACGAATGACAACCTTATGATCATTTGTTCTACAAGGTATAGCCTCTACCCATTTTAAAACATAATCCACAGCAACAAAAATATAAGAATTTTCAAATGAATTTGAGAGTGGTCCCATAAAGTCAATCCTCCAACAATCAAATATCTCAAGTGTAAGAATAGGGGAAAGGGGCATCATGTTACGTGCTGTGATTTTTTCAAGTTTTTGACAAGGCTCACATGCCTTGCAAAAAGACTCCACATCTCTAAAAATAGTGGGCCAGTAAAGTCCACTTTGCAAAATTTTGGGAACAGTTTTCTTAGCTGCAAAATGGCCTCCACAAGCCCCAGTATGGCAAAATTGAAAACAGATTTAAACTCATCATCAGGAATACATCGATGCACCAACTGATCAGCACAATACTTAAAAAGATAAGGAGTGTTAAAGTAATAAAATCGTACATCTGCAAGGAACTTACGATTGTCCTAAGCTGTCCAATACTCCGGCATCCGATCAATGACAAGGTAATTCACAATGTTCGCAAACCATGGAGCGCGCAGCACTGCAAAAGATGCTCATCAGGAAAATTTTCATTCAAGGGAGGAATAGATGTAGATACATCAGGTAGTTGTAGTCGTGACAGGTGATCAGCTACCACATTCTCGACTCCCTTCTTATCCCGAATAGTGATGTCAAATTCTTGGAGTAAAAGGATCCAATGTATCAACCTGGGTTTCGCATCCTTCTTTGCCAACAAATACTTAAGAGCAAAATGGTCAGTAAAAATGATAACATGAGACCCAATAATGTAAGAAAAAAATTTATCTAAGGCAAACACAATAGCCAATAACTCCTTCTCGGTGGTGGTGTAATTTTTCTGTGCATTATTCAAAGTATGACTTGCATTATAAATGATCGAAGACTTATTGTCCACCCTTTGGCCAAGAACGGCACCAAGAGCTAAGTCACTAGTGTCGATCATAATCTCAAACGACAAGTCCTATCGAGGAGTTTGCATAATAGGTGCAATTGTTAAGTGTTTCTTCAGGGTCTCAAAAGCATGCTGACACTCATCAGTCCAAACAAAAGTAGTATCATTTTGCAATAAAGTACATAATGGTTTTGCAATACTACTAAAGCCTTTACGCCAATAGAAGCCAGCATGACCAAGAAAAAAATGAATATCCTTCATTGTGTTAGGAATAGGCAGTTGAGATATTAATTCTATCTTGACCCTGTCAACCTCTATCCCACGTTTAGAAACTAAATGTCCAAGTACCAAACCATTAGTGACTATAAACTGGCATTTCTCCCAATTCAACAATAAACTCATTTCATTACATCTTTTCAACACAGTAGCAAGATTTTTTAAATAGACATCAAAACATTTACCAAACACAGAAAAATCATCCATAAAAACCCCACACATGTCATCAAGCATATCAGAAAAAATGCTCATCATACAGCGCTGAAAAGTAGCAGGTGTATTACATAAACCAAATGACATTCTTCTAAAAGTAAAAGTACCAGAGGGGCAAGTGAAGGTAGTCTTCTCTTGATCCTCTGGTGCTATGGCAATTTGATAAAAACCAGAAAAGCCATCCAAGAAACAATAAAAAGCATTACCAGCTACTTTTTCTAAAATCTGATTTAGGAAATGTAATGGGAAGTGATCTTTTCGATTGACCAAATTCAACTTTTGGTAGTCAATACACATTCTCCAGCCCATTACCTTCCTAGTCGAGATCAACTCACCATTAGCATTTTCAATAATAGTTAAACCAGATTTTTTTTGTACTACTTGTGTCGGATTTACCCACTTTCAGTCGGAGATAGGATAGATGATGCCCACAGCTAACAATTTCAGCACTTCATTCTTCACCACCTTCTTCATGGTAGGATTCAACCTCCGCTATGCATCACGAACTGGTCTCACATCTCCTTCTAGAAAAATGTTATGACTACAAATTGAAGGGTCAATACCTTTGATGTTTGCAACAGTCCAGCCTATCACTCCTCGATGATGTCTCAGCACCATTAATAACTCTACTTCTTGTATCCTCAATTGGGCCCAGAAAAACATACTTCAACTTCTCGGGTAGTGGCTTCAACTCGAGTATTGGGATTTCTTCTTCTGATGACTTCATGACTCCTACTAAATCAAGAGCTTCAAAGACTGGCCTACGCCAATTACTCGTGTAACTCACATCTGATAACTTAACAGACCCAATTGTCTCTGTCAATTGCCCATCTGATTCTGTCAACTCTAATGACGTAGGAATTTTCTCAAAAAGAGCCTCAGATTGCTCAGGAAATCCATCCTCATATGCGCTCTCAGCATCAAATACTAATAACAACTCTGAATCGTCAAAATCATACACCATATCACATCTAAATCGTCGCATCCACTAGGCATCTTGCAAGCGTTGAACACATTCATCTCCAATGTCATATTCTCGAAAGTAAGTTTTAGTACTCCACTTATACAATTGATAAGTGCATTAGAAGTAGCAAGGAATTGGCGTCCAAGGATGACAGGCGCTTGGTGAATAGTGGAGGCTAACACATCTTCAACTATACCCCTCGGCACTTTAACTGACCTGTCAGCCAATTGTAGCATGATGGAGGTCTTTTTCAGCTCATCCAATCCCAACTGCTCATACACTGAGAATGGTAGCAAGTTCACACTACTCTCCAAATCAAGTAGGGCTCTCCCAATACGTGACTCACCAATCATAATGGAAATGTGGGGAGAGCCGGGATCTCTAAACTTATGAGGAGTCTCGCTTAATATCAATGCACTAACTTGCTCTGTTAGGGAGGCTTTCTTCTTCACATTCAGCTTCCTCTTCACTGTGCACAAGTACTTCAAAAATTTTGCATATGAAGGCACTTGTTGTATGGCATCCAGGAGTAGAATATTAATCTTTACTTGCTTGAAAATCTCCTGAATCTCAGTGTAATACTTGTTCTTTTGGCTAGCTGTCAATCTCTCAGGATAGGGAACCACAGGTTGGTACCCCCTACTAATTTCAGTCTCTCCACTCACAGGCTTCTTTGACTCTAGCCTCACTTCCTCTAGTTCTTTCTCAACTTTATCAGTCTCATTTACATCTTCAAGTTTAGAACCAACTACCTATCTATCCATGGTCATCTCAATTTGGGGAACTTCTCAAAGTAAGAACGGCCTTCGTTGTCTCAATAACGTCCCCTGAGACATTATGCACTTGTTGTTGTTGCCTATATACTACAGAATTAGGTTGAGATTGTGCTGGAAATTTACCCTTCTCTAGAGTGTTCAATTTCATGCTCATCTTATTAATAGTGTCACGCAACTCATTTATGGCATGAGTGTTCTGATTGTTTGTGGTGGCTTGAATCTGCATGAATTGCTGAAGTGTATTGGCCATCTGTGCCATACTGTCTTTTAGAGTTTTCTTTGCAAATGATTGAGGCTGAGAATGTTGTGCAGCTACATGAGATTGAAATCCAGGAGGTGCTACAAAAGGATAGCTTTGAGAACTTTGATATAGCTGATACTGGTGTTGAGGAGCACACTGATGAAATGGTTGTTGCAAAGATGGTGGAGACCAGCCAGGCTGATCATTTCTCTATGAGAAATTTAGGTGATTCCTCCACCCCGTATTATATGTGTTGGAAAAATGCTGATTCTGTGCTCTGTTAACCCAATTAGCTTATTGTATCTGCTCAGACCCACTTTCTTGAAATATTGGCATAATCAGGCAATCCTGAGTCTTATGGTTCGAATCAGCATATATAGAGCATGCATCTACTACTTTCACAGCCTTCACTTTTTCCATTTCCATGACCTCTAGTCTTCTAGTTAATGCAACTATTCAGGCTTGAACACCAATGTCCTCCTTAAGCTCATATCTGCCCCTCCAAAAATAGCCCTTAGTGGTTGTGCTGTTAACGGCACTCGATCAGTACGAGTGTTCCAATGTTGTACGCTTTTGGCAAGATAGTCAAAAAATGATAATGCTTCATCTGGTTCCTGGCTAAAGAATTCTCCATTACACATCGTCTGATCAAACTACTTGCATTCTGGAGTGAGACCAGTGTAAAAATAGCTCACCAACCTCCAAGATTCGAAACCATGATGTGGATAGATGTTTACCATATTTTTAAATTTTTTCCAACTGTCCTGAAAAGTCTCATCAAGTTTCTGATTGAATTGGCTAATTTGCTCTTGCAAAATCTGAGTTCTCTGAAAAGAAAAAAATTGTTATAAAAGTTATCACTGCATATCAGACCAATTAGAGATAGAATTAGGCTTCAAAGAATTAAACAAATCTTCACTTTATCCTTTAAAGAGAAAGGAAATAAACGGAGTCTAATAAATTCATCAGTAATGGCCCTATAATAAAAGTAGTGCAAGCCAACTCAAAATCCATCAGATGCTGGTAAGGACTCTCAGAATCCATCTCAAAAGAGCTATCTATCTCCGAGCTGTGTATACCACTTTCAATGCTCGATGTAACTCTAAGCAACCTATTTGAACTATCTCTTACCCAAGACATGAAACATCAGTCTAAATAGCATAAATAAGGTTCAAGCAACTGAGTGGTAAATGGCAAGTGAAATGTGTAATCAGAGATAAGATAGTGAAAAATAAAAAAATAAAAAATAACGAGTTGAAATTTAAATTAGACAACTATCCCCGACAACGACTCCAAAAACTTGACTCACTCATAAATGAGTAGCACAAAGGCTATCCCAAGTGCAGGAGGATGTCGTGTAATAATTAAGAATAAAATTCCTAGATCGTCTCCTCGGGGAAAGTTGTTTAAATATAAACTTGTATAAAATCATAAAAAGTTTCACAAACAAAAGTGGTGGTATGTATAAGGAATGCAAGAGTGCAACGGAAATAAAAAGAGCACTAGTCATAGACTAGATTCATACTTTGGATTTTTTTTTTAGTGTCGAAATAGAACGTAAAAGACCAAAAAATTAAAATTAACAATTAAGGATTCAACTACGCTAAAAAATTTTAATTAGTCTGAAAATTAAATAATAAACTAAAATTAATCTAAAATATAATTGTAATGCATATTTAATAGAAGCTTAGAGAAATGAAAAAATAATTCACATAAAATA
Source organism: Carya illinoinensis (assembly GCF_018687715.1). NCBI lineage: Eukaryota > Viridiplantae > Streptophyta > Magnoliopsida > Fagales > Juglandaceae > Carya > Carya illinoinensis. Next base: position 6,967,095 of record NC_056758.1, on the reverse strand, counting down.
AAATAAATACCAAATAAAATGCCCATACTTTTAAACTAAAAATATCAAGAATACATTATAAACTTCAAAATGAAATTAAATAAAAGGTAAGAAATGAAAAGATCGAACTGATTGAATGGAGATAAAGATTGAAAGCAGTGGAGGAAGTTAGAATGTAGCAACAATTAGACCCCTCAAGGAACTCTTCAACGATACTGTAGATATTAAAATTTTGTGTTCCATAAATGCCCCCAAATGGAAATATGTGTGTTGCGGCGCTGAATGGAATCAGAAATGAATAAAAGCAATCCTCTCTCCTCTGCGGCGTGAATTGAATTTGCCTCAGAAAAATGTATTTTCGTGAATGAATGCTGGAGAGAATCTTATATGCGGCACTAGGTGAAAAATGAAATGAGTTCGTGCAGTCCCAGGTCAGAGAAAAAATGGGTTCCGTGCCCTTGGTCAAGAGTCCTAATATGAATTGAATTCCAAAAACCCAAAGACTCCTATGGGTCTCGCGCGAAAGCTGCACCAAGTGAAATGAAAATAATCTGCTCCATTTCTTTTGCATTCAAAATGAAAGTAAGGATAATATGGTGGGTCCCCCGTCCAAAAGCAAGAATTGCTCCTTGTCTTTTGCATCTATTCCGTTAAAATGAAAAGCAATTGTGCTGTGCATTTTGCTTCAAGTCAAAAAGCATGTTCTTTCCTTTTACTTTTTATATTCATCTATTTATATAAACAAAAAAAAATAGAAATCAGAATAAAATAAAAATAAAGAATAAAATACCAAAGATGTATTATGCATTAAAAAAAAATTGTCCAATTAAACCGCTAGTTATAAAATTAAGCATAAATCATGCTATTAACCATTTTAAATCACAACTTGGATTTATGCATCTTAATCATTTTTTTATATAAAACCAATAAGAATGTAATAAAACCAATAATTATCCCAAACATGACTTGGGACTGGCAACTATAGTTTTTGCCCTTAAGATTTGGCAGCATTACTTATATGGAGAAGTCTTTGAAGTCTTCACTGACCACAAGAGTTTGAAGTATTTGTTCTTGCAGAAGAACCTCAATATGAGACAAAAGCAATAGTTAGAGTTGATTAGCAACTATCAGTGCAAGATCAAATATCATCCAGGAAAAGAAAATCTAGTTGTAGATGAGTTGAGTCGGAAGTCTCGTTTTGTGGATAAGGTTGAGTCATCAAGGTTGGACTCACATCTCTGTGAGATGAGAAGACTACTTATTGAGAGCTCGCAACAAGAAGAAGTATAGATGAGTGAGCGAAAGTGCACTCTAAATACCTTATTATTCGATTAAAATGTTAAATTGTGAATAAAAATAATAGAAATTAATGTGTATTCTTGAATTGAGTTTCTATTTACTTTAGGATACTCCTAAGCAGATTTTTACATTTAATTTCAAAGTTTATAAAAGAGCAAGTCAAAACCCAGTCAAATTCAAATGATGACTTTTATGGGGTTTGAGAGCAATTCGGATCAAGAAAAAAAAAAGAAAAAAATCCCAAAAGGAAAGTACAAGGAGTCCAATTCTAAGTGACAGCCTGGACATATTTTAGTATTTTAATCATAACTGTCCACTCACATATTAGATTTATACAATTCTTGATGCGTTGGAAATCTATCTTAAAGGGCTATAAATTTGTCTCTAGTAAGGATTTCAAAATTTGAAATTTGAAGCATGTACATGGCTGCCAAAATGAGTCATAAAATTTAGGTGATTTTTTTCTACACAAATCATGAAGACATTAGGATTTCTTTCCTACCCTATATAAATATATCATTAGCACGAAATTGAGAGGGAGGTGAGAGGTACAAGAGGTAGATCTAGTTAAAGGACAGGATCAAGAACGAGGAGACGAAATTAATTTTCATAGCCACCGTTTGCTTTATTTTTCTCTTGAGATTTTTGTTGTCCATTATATTTATGGGTAACTAAATTCTGAAGTAGGGTTAGTGATTAACTTGCACATTACATAATATTTTTAATTTATATATTTGATTTTTAATTACTAAAACTCTTTTATTTTATCATTCTCAATTCAATATTAATGTTTTCTTCTCCAAATAATCATAGAATTTATTCTATTTATGGATTTAGTCATACTTTTTCTATTGAATGGATTAGTTCTTTGATTATGTTTGGATCAATTATTTATCTATATTAATTTAATTCTTTCTTGTAATATCGCTCTCTGATTATATTGTCATTTTTAGATTTTCTCAATACTGATAATAATTTAAGTATTTTAAAAACGGCAAATATTTTTCAAAAGATTACATTTGATTTAATTTTAGTTTGTAAATCTATACCTTCCGATTGGAAATTTTGGGAATTGAGTTCTCAATTGAGTTATTCAATGAATTAAGAATAATTAAAATATCCTTTTTGAGAAAGAGATTCTCGACGCTTTACTGCTCATCAAATTTGAGTATTTTTTCCGTTAGTCACTTTGATTCACTTTAATTTGCATTTAAAATTAATTTTTCTTCTCCATTAATCGTTTAATATTTTTCTTTAGTTTCTTCACTTTGCTTTACTGCTATTTTTTTAATTTATCTCCCTATGGAATCGGCACTCCAAAGTTGTGCCACAACTACCGTGTTATTTTTTAGGCGTAATCAGGTATTATCTTCAGTTCTTGATATCCGAGTGGTTGATTTTGAGGAATTAAAGACTCTCCAGATAAGGGACCTGAAGTTGTTAGATATCAGGAAGAGAGTCAGGAAACCTAGAGGACCCTTGCATTACAGTTTGGATAAAGATGGTATTCTTTAGTTTCGGGATCGTAGAGTGATTCCTTGAGATTCAGAGTTTAATGAGTGAATTTTGGCAAAAGCTCATGCGGCTCCTTATTCAGTTCATCCTGGGAATACATAGATGTACAGAGACTTAAAGAGAAACTTATGGTGGGAAGGGATGAAAAAGGACATTGCTATGTTCATATAGAGCTATGATACGTGCCGTCAAACTAAAGCTGAGCATTAGAAACCCACTGGTAAATTTCAACCTCTCCCTATTCCTGAGTGGAAGTGGGACGAGATTGCCATGGATTTTGTAATGGATTTGCTAAGGACTCATAGTGGAAAGAACTCGATTTGGGTGATTGTTGATCAGTTGACCAAGAGTGCTCATTTCTTACCTATCAATAATGGAAAGTTGACTTAGTTGTATGTTAAAGAGATAGTGCATTTGTATGGGATACCCAAGAGTATCGTGTCGAATCGGGACCCGTGGTTCACTTCCCATTTTTTGAAGAGTTTGTTGGCAACTTTAGGCACTAAATTGAAGTTTAGTACTGCGTATCACCCTCAAAACAATGATCAATCGGAACGCACTATTCAAACTCTTGAGGATATGTTACGGACTTCTATCATGGAATTCCAGGGAAGTTGGGAAAATCACCTACCACTTATAGAATTTGCTTACAACAACAGTTTTCATGCATCCTTTCAAATGGCCTGTATGAAACCCTTTATGGGAGGAAGTGTAGATCGTCGTTGTGCTGGGATAAAAGAAGAAGAGACTTGTCTTTCGAGGAAGGTAATTAGGTGTATCTCAAAGTGTCTCCCATGAAAGGCATCAAGCATTTTGGTAACAAAGGAAAGCTTAGTCCGAGATATGTTGGCCCTTTTCAGATTTTGAAGAAGGTTGGGCCCATTGCTTATAGAGTTGCATTTCCAGATTATTTTGGGGGAGTTCACAATGTTTTCCATGTGTCATCGTTAAAGAAGAGCTTTGGACAACAAGAGCTTCGTTTTGTTGACCCAGAATGCATTCAACTTTAGCCAACCGTACTTATAAAGTTGCCCCGATGCAGATTATGGATTGGAAAGAGCAAAGGCTGAGATCCAAGTCAATACCTCTAGTAAAAGTATCATAGGGAGATTTGTTGACTCAAGATTTCTCTTGGGAGAGAGAGACAGACATGAGAGAACAATATCCGTATTTGTTTGGGTGACACTGGCGGTATGTCTTCTTCAGCCTGCTCTTAGTCAAATCTTATGACTTCCTTTAGCGTTAATGTTTGACCTTGCCAATTTCGAAGACGAAATTTGCTTTTAAGGGAGGGAGAATGTGATACCCTGTATTTTTCATTTATTTTAATTAATAATTATTTTATTTATTAATATTATTGAGTCTTTTGTTTTAAATTTAACAAGATTTTTGTTGTATTATTATATGATTTCTGAGTTGTGAAATATATTCTGATATGCTTTCTTGATATTAATTATTATTTATCAATTAAATTGCTCTGTACTTTAAAATTATTTTATTGTTGGGTTTAATCTTTTTATTTTATTAATATTTAGTTGTAGTGATTTTATTTGTCTTTAATATATATTTTTATTGTGTCTTTTTATTTCTTGGATCTTTATTTTCGGATTGAGCTTTTTGTTAGTGGGTTTTTCCTCTGTTTTGGGCCCAGCCCAATCAGTTTTGGAGGCCTAGCCCGTTGCATTTCAACCCAGCCCCTTAGGGCCTTAAGCGGCGTCATTTTGGCCAATTGCCCTTAGGGCTTAATTCTTTTCTTCTTCTCCTCTATTGTGCCGCGTGTCCCTGCTTCTTCGTCTTCTTCAATCTGTTTTCTTCTTCTCCTGCATGCCGTCAACTTCTTCTTCTTCTTCATTTTTTTTTTATTTTCTTCTTTTCTTCTGCAATCGGTGTTGCCACAGCTTCCTTCCTCCATTTTCTTTAGGTAATTGCTTGCACTTTAATCTTCTTGTTTCAGTTTCTATTTTTCTGTAAAACCGAACCTTCTCTTCTCCATTTCTTTTTTTTTTTTCTTTCTTTTGCTTTTGAAAATCTGTGTTGTGCCACAACTCTTGGTTTCTTTCTCTTTCTCTCTTGGATTCTCTTTTTCTTTCCTCCAGACCGTGCCTTTCCCTGATTCTTTCTAGTTTTTCTTCCTACAGGCCCGATCATGAGCCTTCATGGTTCTCCTCTCTTGCATTTATTTTTCATCCAATTTTTCTCCAAGTGCAAGTTTGTTCGTGTTCTGTTTTGGCCTCAAACTCATGCCCAATTTTGTCCAAGTCGTGAGCTTCACTTTGATTTTGCTTGGTTATTTTGCTTTGTCGTGAGCACCACATTTTCCAGCTCTTATCTTTTGGCTTTCATCTTGTAATTAGCCCTTTTATTCCACAAATTTTCATTCAAATCTTCTTGTTTTTAAGCCCCTTTTTTAGTCTCTAAAATTGTGATTTTTTGTGATTTTATTTCGGGTTTGTTCTCGAAGTTAAACCGGGTGCTTGTGCGCTGGATCTTTAGAGTTTTGCCTTTTCAACACTGTAAGTAATTTTCCATAGAAATTTTGAGGTTTAAATATATTTTTACACTAATATATTTTCTGCAGTCTGGTTGGTAGTGTTGAACTTTGAGTCCGAGGAGTTTAAAGGTTGGGCGAATTGCAGTATGGGATTGCTTGCAGAATTGAATTCTGCTTGGGTGTTTTTATGTTGTGTTTGGTGTCATGCTATTCGTTGCATTATTGCATGCATGCTCATCTGTTGTAAATGAAATTTAGATTTTTGTGTGAAAAATGATTTTTGGGTGCATGCATATCACGACCCCAAACCGAGATGGGGCATTATCTCGATGGACCTCCTCTAATCACTCGAGAGTGTAATATATTGAGTGACGTCCCCTGAGTTGTCACTAGGTGACAATGGGATCAAACGCAATGGTAACGCTCTCGTGCCGACTCTGTGGCCCCTTTTGCTGGAGGGGGTTAGATGATGTTTGGCCATGAATGCACTAGATGTGGAGCTGGGCATTGCTCGTTACGAAGTCACACACATGGTTGTTACCTGTGGTGTGATGAAGGGAACCAAGGTGTGTGGATGGTCCCTAGAGAATATCATGGTGCATATAGAATTATTGGATAATGGGCCATTTTCTAAAAAAAATAGCAGTTTTTGATAAATGGATATGTGGATCATTTGTTGGAGAAATGGTAGTTTCATAACTGGGCCATTTTCTAGAAAAATGATGACTGTTTATTTTAATGGACTTGTTTTGGGTCAAATGGGATTTGGTGTGTGTTGAAAAATAATCATTTTAGGGAGAATGATGGTTTTCAGCTCATGCATATTTTAGCATGTGCATACATACATGTTGGTTGTTTCAATGTGTTTTTATCTCGTGGGTTGTTTAGTTGATTACTTACTGAAACTCATAATCTCACTTGGTATTTGAACGGTTCCATTTTTTGGAATTGTAGATTTTGATGCAGATAAAGACGTTCAGGCTAAGGTTTCGGCTCTACCAAAGGAGTGACTTGGGGTTGCTTTTCACATTTTGGGATTTGTTTACCACTTTTGTTACGTATTTTGATTTTTATTATATTTGTACCTGATTACTGTATAACTTTTGAAGGCATTTTTATTTTGAAAAGTTTGTATTTAAAATTCTAGTACTTAGTTGACTAACTTTTAATTATTTGTACACTTTTTACATGTACACACTCTAAACACTTGTTGTTGGGGTGCGTGACCCGTGTTATCATCATCCCGATGTCACGATTCTCACATTTCCATACGTGGGAGTCAGGGGCGTCACAATGAGCAACATTGAGTAAGTGTTATTGTTTTCTTTCAGCTACACCATTTTGTTTATGAGTCTAAGAACCTGCATGTTTTTTTTTTTCAAGCATCAAAGGCAAAACAAGGTTGTGAGACAATCTCTGAGGGTTTCTACGCAATACAAAATTGAATTTATAACTGAGTTCTATCATTGCGTGGAACATAAGGGGGTTGGGCAGTTCTCATCGTGTATTTCATAATTTGATTTGGAAAAACAATGGAATGCTTGTCGCTCTTTTTGAACCTTTCGCAAAAGAAGCTAAGTTGCAGTAGTTAGTAAGCTTGTTAGGTTTTGATGGTTATCTTTGTAATGAAGAGGAAGGGGGGGGGGGGGGGGGGGGAATATGGGTGTTCTAGCGTGCCCCTTATGCGATGGAGGTGGTAAGTGTTACTAATCAGATGATTACAGGTTGGGTAGTTCTTGATGATACACGGACTCTGGTCACTTTTGTCTACGCAAATGTAATCTTGTGGACCGTAGAAGTTTATGGGAGAGCTTGGTGGCTTGCCTTCATAGTAATAATCCGTGACTAATTCTTGGTGACTAAAACATCATCCGTGCTTATTGTGAAAGAGTAAGAGGGAGGCCCCGTCTTGCTTAGGCAATGGATGAGTTTAATGAATGGATTGATACATGTGGTCTAAAGGAAGTTAAACATCATGGGAATCTCCTCTCATGGTGCAATGGAAAGGAAGGCAAACCTAGAAAATGGGCAAGACTTGATTGGGCTTTAATGAATGTGGTTTTTTCGGCTCGGTTCAACAAGTCAAAATTGGAATATGCCAAAAGAAAGTCATCGAACCATAGCCCTTTGGTGTTAAGAGTTTCTTGTGTGGATATAAGGTACGGTCCCTCTCCGTTTCAATTCCAAAAAATGTGGTGCTTTCATGAATTCTTTCATAGTTTGGTACAAAAAGTTTGGGAACAGCCTACGTGGGGTTCGGGATTAACTAAACTAGCGGCTAAGTTGAAGAGAGTAAAATTAGAGTTGCGATCTTGGAATAGAAATGTATTTGTGAGAGTTAAGAAAGATATTCAGGACCTTGAAAAGAAGCTTACAGCTTTGCAGTTCCAGCTTCAAGCTAATTATTCGGATGAGACAGATGCCGAGTTCATAGCTACGAAGATGGAATTAGATGTGTGGGAAAAAAGAGAGGAGACTCGCTTGGCACAGGCTGCTAAGAAGAAATGGTCGAAGGAGGGAGATCGAAATTCCAATTTTTTTCATGCCATTGTGTCTTAGCATCGGCATGGGGCTGTTATTTTTAGGATGCAACAAAAAGATGGAACAATGCTGGACTTTCCTTAACAGGTTCATTTGGGGGCGATGAATTACTTCAAAAGTTCTCACTAAGATGCCGAGCAAAGAGGATGTGATAAAGTGTTAGAATTGCATAATTAAGTTGCTTAAATGAGTGATTTATTTTATCAAATGAGAATTAAGCACTTAATTATGCATCAAATTCTAATACTGGATGTCAAATTAATTGATGCCAACATTTTACTCATAAAGTTCTATATTTGCCTTTGAAAGAAATACACTTTTAATGTGCTACATGGCATTTATGAAAATAATAGAAGAGCAATGCAATGGCTTATTAAAGAAAGGGCATTCTTGGAAAGCCTCAACAAAGTATGTGGGGCTATGCTTGGAGATTGGAGTGCTATGCTAGAAGGGAAAAGACAAAAAACAAAATATATAGAGCACGCCAGGTGCTGTTGTAGAACGGGTGGGCAAGACCTCACGGACCAAGCAGAGGCACCCAAAAGCAGAGTTCACGCACGGACAGAGGGGCTAGAAGTCGGTTTTGGAGTTTTCATTTTATTTTTTTATTTTCATCTCTCATAGTCGACACAATTGTTACACAAAAATCTCACAAACGTTTTGATAACCCTTTGTCCCTGTGGAATACGATCCTAGACTTATCCTTGATACAACTTGACACTTCTACACTTAGAAACACATTCGAGACCGAGTCAAGTTTTTTGCGCCGTTGCCAAGGACAACTGGTGCTTATCAGAGCATTCCTCTACCGTTGAGAGGACGTTTGTGGAGCTGTGAACCTCTTCACAACCTGGGTGACATCTGATCTTTTTCCCTTTTCTCTGTTTACTTTTCATTGTCTTTAATTTTCTACTCTTGTTTGTATGACTGGTTGGACTAGAGACCATACATCTTGACTGTTTAGAACAGAATCATTGACATCTTTTAACACTGCATCACCTTCTTTTGAATCATCATCTAACACTGATAGGATCATGGCTGAAAATAAATATCATGATAGGGAAATGGTAAATCAAAACAGGACAGTTAGAGAGTATCTTCAGGCGGTTAGGACGAGCACCCCTTCTTGCATCATTTTACGTCTTAAAGAAAATGCTTTTAATTTCAAACCCGAGATGATTCCATTGTTACTACACTTTCATGGTAGGGAATCTGAAAACCCCTACTTGCATATTAAAGAATTTGAAGAAGTGTGTTCCACATTTATGGATAGAACATGCGCTGAAGTAGTCATAAGATTGAAATTGTTTCCATTTTCCTTAAAAGACAAGGCTAAGACATGGTTGAATTCCTTAAGACCAAGATCCATTGGGACTTGGTAAGAAATGCAAACTGGATTTTTAAAGAAATTTTTTCCCATGCATAGAACCAATGCTTTGAAAAGACAAATCATGAATTTTTGCCAAAAAGATGTGCAGATATTTTACCTTTCTTGGGAACGATTCAAAGACCTTTTAAATGCATATCCTCACAATGCATATGAGAATTGGAGGGTCATTAGCTTTTTCTATGAGGGGTTGCAGTTAAAAATGAAGCAATTTATAGAAACCATGTGCAATGGTGAATTCTTCAACAAAGGGCCCGAGGAAGCCTTTGAATATTTTGACTATTTGGCTTAAAATGCCCAATCTTGGGATGTTTCTGACTTGTATGATAGATCTGAAAATCAAAAATGTGTTAGTGGGGGTGGTAAATACCACTTGAAAGAATCTGATGATTTACATGCTAAGCTTGCATTGATGTCTAAAAAGTTAGAGTCTTTAGAGCTTAAGGAAGTCAATGAAATGCATGTTTTGTCATCAATTGAAAAATGCAACATATGTGAAGATCCAGGGCATGTGACTAATGCATGCCCAACAATTCCTGCTTTTAAAGAAGTGTTGCTTGATCAATCCAACCATGTGCATATGATCTCTAAATATTTTTCAAGACCTTATTCTAATACTTACAATGCAGATTGGAGAAGTCATCCAAATTTCAGTTAGAAAAATGAATAACCTGGGCCATCTACACAAGGGCAAAGTCAGTATACCCCTATGTAGCAGCTGGCCAAGGCTCGGGACCCTCTTATTTTGCAAATCAGCCCCCTCCAATGCAAAAAAAAAAAAAAGAAAGGGAGTGGAAGATGCCATTCAGCATCTAACTGTTACACTACAACAGTTTATGCAAAGTCAGGCTACAGTCAACAACCAGAATGCCCAAGCCATCAATGACATTAGAGAGTTCCGTCCACCTATTTGGTTCATTTGTTCATAGCTACGAAGATGGAATTAGATGTGTGGGAAAAAAGAGAGGAGACTTACTTGGCACACGCTGCTAAGAATAAATGGTCGAATGAGGGAGATAGAAATTCCAATTGTTTTCATGGTATTGTGTCTTAGCATCGGCATGGGGCTGTTATTTCTAGGATGCAATTGGAAGATGGAACGGTGCTGGGCTTTCTTGAACAGGTTCATTTTGGGGCGATGAATTACTTCAAAAGTTCTCACTAAGATGTCGAGCAAAGAGGATGCAGAGTTAACGTCATTGTTGTCGTCTGATATATCAACGGAGGATAATTTGGAATTATGTCGTATGCCTACAGAAGAGGAAGTAAAGAACACGGTCTACTCGATTCTACAACATGGCAGCCCGGGCCCTGATGGTTTCGAATCCTCATTCTATATTTCTTATTCGTATATTGTGAAAGAGGATGTGGTGAAGGTGGCTAGGATTTTTTTTTTTAGGTGCTTCGCTTCCCAAGTTTTATGGTTCTTCATACATTGTGCTTATCCCTAAAGTCCCTGACCTAAAAAGCTTTGATATATTTAGGCCTATTAGCCTTTGTTTAATGGTGTATAACATTTTTTTTCAAAGATCTTAGTGTCCCATTTGATTGCCATTTTTCCGAGGTTGATTTCTTCAGAACAATAGGCCTTCATCCCAGGTTGTAGTAGTTTTGAGAATATTTTGCTCACTCAAGAGATGGTCCATGTTATGAATAAAAAAATTTTAGTAGGGCATATTATGGTGAAAATTGACATGGCAAAAGCTTATGATAGGGTCCATTGGGAGCTCTTGGTGAAAGTTCTTATTAGCTTTGGTTTTTGTCGTCAATTCTATAATATGGTAAAGGAGTGTGTAACTTCTCCTTGGTTTTCAGTGATGATGCATGGGTCATATAAAGGTTTATTCCAACCTTCTCAGGGCCTTCGGCAAGGGGATCCTTTATCGCCGTATCTTATTCTGATGCAAAAAATTCTTTTGAGGCTTTTGCAGAAACAATTTAAGGATGGTCGTATTGGCAAGTTTTATCATCCTATGGGGCCCCTATGGTTTCACATTTGTTATATGTTGATGATATCCTAATTTTCCTTAATGGAGAGAAGAGATCTTTGTGTTGACTTGGCTCAACATTGGCTTGTTATGGATGTTGGTCTGGCCAGCTCATTAGTAGAGAAAAACCTGTCATTTTTACTTCAGCCGCTATTAGTATTGCTCGGAGGTGAGGGTTGGTACGTTTAATTGGTTTTGAGGAAGGAAAATTTCCTACGACGTACGTAACTAGGGGTGTCGTTGGTGCAAGGTCGTCTTAAAGCTTGCCACCTTAATCAATTGCTAGCAAAAATATGGGCAAAGGTTGCGGGTTGGAAAGCCAAGTTGCTATCACAAGAGGGCGCTTGATCTTGCTTCAGCATTTCCTATCTAGTATGTCGTCTCACCTTATGGCTATGTTGCATGTTTCCCAAATTGTGGTAAAAATAAATAAATTCCATTTTCTCTACTTCCTTTTGGGGGGAGAAGAATGGAATAGCTAAGGCTAAGTGATGCACTTGGTCTCGGATTAGTAAGCCTACCCAAGAGGGCGATTTGGGTTTGAGAGATTTCTCAAAGCTTCAAGAGCGTTGCATATGAAGATGGCTTGGTGTCTTCTTTCAATGGAGTCTTTGTGTCTCACTTTCTGCTATCAAATTATGGTAAAGGGCAACATGTGTCTCTGTTGGAGGTGCAAAGGAATAGCTCAAGACTTTGGAAGTCCATTATGTCCATCCTTCTTGATGTGTGTGCAGTGTCTAAAACAAGAGTAAAGAATGGTTTGGCCTCCTTTTTGTTTGACTGATGGTTTTCGGATGAACCTTTTTCTCACATGGTAAAGAGGGTCCCGACATCTTCCTTGTTAATCAAGGATGTGTGGGTTGGTGATAGCTGAACTATGAGATACTAGAACAATTAATTGGTGTGGAATTAACAGGGGCAGTGACTAGAACGGTTTTTACTGGCAGGTCTGGGCAAGATGTACTAGTGTGGAAACCTGCTCAAGATGGTAGGTTCACTACAACAATCGCCTGGGATTTTATTTGAGTGAGAGGGGATCATTTCGCATGAATGGATTGGATTTGGAACAATCTTCTGCCAAAGAGGATCTCAGTTTGTATGTGGCAACCTCAATTTAATTGCCTTTCAGTTGATGAAAAGGTGCAAGCCTGTGGAATTGAAATGGCATCCAAATGTGGCTGCTATTCTACACCTAAGAAAGAGACGATGGATCATGTGCTAGCGATGGGTCAAATTGCAGAGCAAGTATGGTGTCTTGCTTCTCTGGCGTTGGGAGCCTCTTGTATGCATGCTAGCAGTTGGTGGCACCGTGTGGAAGTATGGTTTAATTGTGAAAAGAAAAGCACCAAACGGGGCATGTTGATTAGCCTTCTACCCAGTATAATTACGTCCAGGAAAATCCCATAGGTGTTTGGAGGTCCCTTCGTTTTTGGCTAGGCACTCTGGTGAATGACTTGGCCAACTTAAAGATATCTTAGATTGACTACCAGATGTTGAATGCATTGGATATCCCATTTCATGCTTGTGCAGTGCAGAAAATTCAGACAGTTGCGTGGGTGAAACCTCCTTGTGGTTGGTGGAATCTAAATGTGGATGGTAGTTGTCGTGGGAATCCAGGAAACTGTGGTGGGGCTGGAGTGCTACGAGATCAATGGGGACATATTAAGGCTGGTTTTTCTGCACCTTATGGTTTCAGAACCAACAACGAGGTTGAGTTACGAGCGTTGTTGCAAGGAGTTATATTTTGTAAATTTATGGCATGTACGCATGTTATACTGGAATGTGACTCTAACATAGTGGTCGATTGGTTGAAAAATAGATGCAGTAGTTTATTGTATCTTTGGGATTACTGGGATGACCTTATCCAGGAATTAGATGGCTTGCACTATCAGGTGATTCATCAATTTAGAGAAGGTAATCAAACGGCTAACTACCTAGCATGGAAAGGTGAAGAGGGATTTACTTGGAGCTTCTGTCCGAGCGGTTGTCTCCCAAGAGAGCTACGTGGTATTCTTAGATTAGATGCACTAGGTTTGCCGTCAATAAGCAAGTCTGCAAGTTAAGAGCTCGTGTCGCTTCTACGCTTTTCGATGGGGTGTTAGTTTGGTTTTTCTACATTTTATTTCTTTTCTTTTTTTCTTTTTTTTCTTTTTTTTTCTTTTTTTTTTTTTTGGTTTGTTTTTGGTTTTAGGTGTTTCATAGGCTTTTTAATGTCTTGGTTGGTTTTGTCGATTTTGTCTTGCTGTTTGGGATGTTTTTTCTTTGTATACTTATAAATCCCACGTGTCCTGATTATTACCACAGTTCCTCTGACAGAAGTGAGAGTTCTAAATAAAATTGGAAAGGGATCACTCTTGGACATATGATCCTGACTCCTTCTTTTCTTTTCCTTTTTAAAAAAAAAAAGACTACACCATTTTGTTCTAGCCTTTCAACACAACTTTTCTAGTGTATAACACCTTGAGAAGAAAAAAATTCTGGCATGTAAAATGCAGTCTCGTTGTCAGTTCTAATTTTCTTGATTTGAGAATGAAACTGAGTTTCAACTAATTTGAAGAAATATTGTGAATAAGGTTTGGTTTGAGATTTGTTTTGTAGAAGATATACCCAAGTGGACTTTGAATAATCATCTACAATTGTGAGGAAGTATTTTGAACCATCTAAAGCTAAAACTGAGAAAGGCCCCCACAAATCACAATGAATGAGCTCAAATGCAAAAGTTGAAACAGATTAATTCACTAGAAGGAAATGGTAAACATTTTTGTTTAACTAATGGACAGATTGTACAAACACAAGAATCAAGAAATTTTGGTATATGCAAATTTGATACACAATTATTGAGAAATTTTAACTTGGAGAGGGGAATGTGACCTAGCCTATAGTGCCACAAACTAAAATTCTGATTTATTGAAGAAGAAGATGAAACAGAACAACAACCTAGGGTCTTTGCAGTAATTGATATACGCCAGCCTTCTCCTCACCCATTCCAATCGTTGTCCATGTAGATAGGTCCTGGATGAAACAAAGATTGGAAACAAAAACAATTCAACATGAAGAATCACGTGTCAATTTACTGGTAGAAATTACATTAAAGGAAAATGAAGGAACGCAAAGAACATTGTGTAAAACAAGATTATCTAGTAGATGAATAGTACCAATATGTGTTACTGGAACTGAATGACCATTTGGTAGTTTAACAATAGAAGCAACTATAGAAATTATGGCAGAAAAACAAGCAATGGAGTTGACCATATGGTCTGTAGCTCCAGTATCAATAATCCAAGGAACAAGATTACCTGCAAAGTTAGCAATAGAGGACAATTGTGGAATTGGAAAAATACTAGAAGTGGCTTGATTTACTAAGTGTGGACTGGATTATGGTTTGAGCATGGCAAGTAGCTGCTGGTATTGATATTGAGACAAAGGAAACTGTGAAGCATCATCACTTGATTTACCCATAGAAGAAGAAGTTTGATTGGCAGAATGAGTAGTTCCTCTTTTGGATAACATGGTTTTGGAGGATGGGAGGAGGTTGGTTTCTGCGGAGGCAGTGCATATTGAGGCTATACAGTTTTTCCAAGGCTTTTTCTCTAGGTCAGACGTGAATACTAATGAGCCAGATTTTAATTTATTAAGTCCAGTGGTTACTCAAGAAGAGAATGATGCTTTGTGCAGGATACCATCAGATGAAGAAGTTCTAAGGGCTCTTCGGTCTATTCCTTTGGATAGTAGTCCGGGGCCGGATGGATTTGTTGCCTCTTTTTTTACGTTGGCTTGGGATGTTGTTAAAATTGATCTTATTGACATGGCAAAAGAAGTGTTTGAAGGACAACCTTTTACTAAGTTTTTCGGTGCTACTAATTTGGTGCTGATTCCAAAGGTGGAAGAACCTATGGGTTTTGGTCAGTTTCGGCCTATTAGTCTTTGCTTGGTAGTTTATAAGATTATGACAAAAATTATGGTTACTCGGTTGGCTCCTATTCTTGAAAAAATTATTTCTAAGGAGCAGGCAGCGTTCATTCCAGGTCGGAGTATTTTTGATAATATTGCCTTGGCACAAGAATTGGTGCAAGGGGTGAATCGGAAGGTAAGAGGGGGTAATGTGATGTTGAAAATAGATATGGCAAAGGCATACGATCGTATTAATTGGAAATATCTCCTTGAAGTGTTACGTCGGCTAGGTTTTTCTGAAAATTGGAGGAATATAATGTACAATGTTATCTCTTCTCCTTTCTATTCCGTTATGTTGAATGGGTGCTCGAAAGGTTTTTTTCAGGCTTCGAGGGGTATACGGCAAGGTGATCCTTTATCACCTTATCTATTTATATTGTCACAGGAGCTTCTTTCGCGCATGTTACATCAGGAGTTCAGATTGGGCCTTATTAAGCCATATCATCCGGGGGGAGGTACTCTCATTTCTCACTTACTTTATGCGGATGATATTTTGATTTTTACGAACGGGGGAAAAGCATCTATAAGAAGACTCATGGCAACATTGCACCGATATGAGATGATCTCTGGTCAGTTAATTAGCCCAAGTAAGTCTACTATTTATTTCCCTGAGAATATGCCGTTGAATAGAAAGAATGACATTACCAGGATTTCTGGGTTTGTTGAAGGGAATTGGTCGTGTCTTTATCTAGGAGTCCCTTTATATGTGGGAAGGTTGAAAATTAATTTATTTGATGGTGTTTTAGCAAAGATCCAGAAAAAACTAGCGGGTTGGAAGAGTAGGATTTTATCTTTCGGTGGAAAGATTTTGCTTTTACGTCATGTGTTAAATAGCATGCCTATTCACATCTTATCAGTTATGAAAATGCCTAAAGCTGTTTTTTTGATGATTAAAAGAATATTTTCGAATTTTCTATGGGGTTCTTCTTTGGAGAATAGAAAACGAAAATGGGTGTCCTGGAATATGATTTGCAAGCCTGTGGAGGAGGGGGGTCTTGGTATTCGTGATTTGGTGGACGTACAGGAATCGTTGTTTATGAAGTTTGGTTGGAAATTAATTTCGGGAAATTCGATGTGGTCTGAATTTTTCCAGAAAAAGTATCTGAGTCGGGAACATGTTTATAAGGCTATGCAGATAAAAAAAGGGTCACGGTTTTGGAAGGGAATAATGGAGATTATGCCCAATATTATACAAAACTCGAAGTGGTTGATTGGGAATGGTAACATTAATTTTTGGATGGATAGGTGGATTGGGAGTCAACCTTTGCAGGAGGTGTGTCCGGTTATTGGGAGGAATGATTTGCTTCTTGCAGATGTGGTGGATGAGAGGGGGCCTAATATTGACGTGTTACGTAATCTGGTTCCGCCAGATATTTTACATCAGATTTGTGAAGCAGGTGTGCGTACAAAGAATAGACCAGATGTGTTTGTATGGGAACATTCTTTGGATGGTCAATTTTCTACAAAATCAGCTTGGGAATTATGCAGGAAGCGTGGAGTACCTTGTGAGTGGAAGAAATGGTTGTGGCTTGAGAAAATTCCAAAAAAAATGTCTTTCCTATGTTGGAGGGCAAAGAGAGGAATAGTTCCAACAGATGATGTTATTCAAAATCTTTCCATTCCTTTAGCCTCTAAATGCAATTGTTGTATTGCTCCTAATATTGAATCTTTGCAGCATGTTTTATGTGAGGGCCCGAACGCTCAAATGGTTTGGAAATATTTTGCTAATATTAGCCAAATCAGGTTGCCGCATATTAGAAACTGGAAAGGGATGATGTCTTTTTGGTGGCAACGAGCTAATAAACAATCTCAAGCAGGATGGATCCGTGGTATGTTACCTATTGTTATTACTTGGTGTTTGTGGAAAGCAAGATGTTCGGCAAGGATGGAAGGGGTTCCGTTTCAGGTTAAGGCTATTATTCGGCAAGTTAAAATTATTATGAAGGATGTTTCTTACAATCTGAAAAATTTTCAGGTTGTGAAGGAAAATGAACGTTTAGTTATGGAGGAGCTCAATATTCCAGTTGCTTCTATAAAAGGAAAAAAAGTTACCTATGTGAAGTGGGAGTTGCCGACAAGGGGTATGGTTAAATTGAATGTTGATGGTGGGGCTCGTTGTAATCCGGGTGAGGCAAGGGGTGGGGGTATTATTCGAGACTCTAATGGTAGAGTTATTGCTGGGTTTGCACATCATTATGGGATTGCTACAAACACGGTTGCGGAATGTCGTGCGTTGCTAGATGGGTTAAGGCTTTGCAAAAATCTAGGTTTACAAAATGTTTTGGTAGAATCTGATTCTTCAGTTATCATGAATTGGCTTGTTTCTGGAATATGTAGACTTTGGTTTCTTTGGGATTTTTGGGAAGAGATAAAGGAGTTATCTAGGGAGATTAATGCTCGGTTTCGACATGTGTTTCAAGAAGCTAATATGGTTGCGGATTTTTTAGCGAAGAAGGGGACGTTTGGGGATAATACAGATTTTGTAGGGCTGGATTTTGAGTTTGTAAGACTTAGAGGTTTGATTCGTATGGATAGGTTGGGAATGGTTGTTATTAGAGAGAAGTGATTTTTTTCTCAGAGGTTTTGTATCTAAGGTATTCCTCCGCCATAAGTGAGAGTTTCTTAATAAAATTTGGGGTAGGGATCCCTCTTGTACATGGGATCCTGACTTTTTTTTAAAAAAAAATAAATAAAAAAAAAAAAAAGAGTAGTTCCTCTTTTAGACTTAAAACCAGGAGGAAAGCCATGAATCCGATAACACTTTTCTGAAGTGTGACCTTTGTATCCACAATGATTACACACAGGTTTATCCTTGCGAAAATTGGTTTGTTTTGAGGCAAAATTTCCAGTTTTCGCAGGCTTTGATGTCAAGGCAGCAATGGATTCAAGGCTAGGTACAGATATATCAAAAGTGATTTCTCTCTATTTCTCTTCTTGTAATACCAAAGAAATAACTTTGTTTATGGACAGAAAATGATCAAGTAATAAAATATGACTCCGTATACTATTGAAAGAGTCACTCAGCCCCATTAGAAACTGCATTACATATTCTTTTCGCTAAATTTCTTCAAATTAAACATTTTAGTGTTTCCATAGAATACTGTAGCAAATTACGTCTATAATTTACTAACTCATTCCAAAAGGACTTCAATTCTGTGTAATAATTACTCACATATTTCTTATCTTGTTTCAATGAACTAAGTGCTTTTCTCAATTAAAAAATTCGTGGACAATTACCTTGTGAGAAATGATCTTACAAATCCTTCCACAAGTCGGCATCATTATCAATGTAGAGAATGCTTGATCCTATGTTTTTCGCAACTGAATTGAGGATCCACGAGACAACTATATCATTACATCAAAACCACGACAAATAAAGAGGATCAACTTCAATAATCGGCTTCTTGAGGATTCCATTTATGAATCCACTTTTGTTTTTAGCGCGGATGACTTTGGACATTGACCTCGATCAAGAGTAATAATTATCACCGGTTAATCGATCAGTAACAAACATTATGTCTGGATTTTCACCATGATGTAAAAAAGAGAGGCTTGAAGAATCGTCAAGTGAGGTGTTAGGGGAAGAGAAAGAAGAAATGACACTAGAATCCATGACAAAATTCTAGAGCAGCGATAATTCTGTGATATCATGACAAAATTTGAATTATGCTGCAGAGATCTTTGGAAATGGAAGCACAAAGGAATGAGAATGAAGTTTCGAGAAATAGAGCTGGGGATTGGAAGAAAATCATTTTCTTTATTACCTAAATTGAATTGTAAAACTACAAGTGCAGAAGTATTTATATGTACTTAGTACAAAAGTAAATATACAACTTATATATTTCTAATAATAACAATAAATATTCAGTTTTTCTTTACGAGTCGCTACAAATTAATCTATTAATTATCCCCAAGGCTGGCGCCATGCAACCTAGGCCTAGCTACCAATGTTTTGTCCTCTTCCTCCTCTATGAAGCCCTAAGGTCGCCATTTGAATGTCCAGCAGTCCTTGCCTCCTTCTATTTTGCTCAACCATGGATAGCCATTGCACCTAGCATTACCGTCGAGAGCCTTCTCCACACCTTAACCTCCCTTACACTCCACAACACTATCATCATGCATTAACCAAGCACCCATGGTAGCCACATGATTAATCACGTATATTAAAACCACTAAGACTATTATATATATATAATATATATAATTAATTTCAACTCTATATGAAATTAAAATAATGCGTGATTAATATATATTCACATCTTATATCTTCGGGTAGTTTAATTAGATCAAAAGGATGTTTCCTTCATCTTTTTTATTCTTTTTTAAACAATATTATCGATCGTTCAAAATCATGGTTTTAAATACCATACCGTACCGGCCGGTACAATCAGAATATTCCGTACTGGTCACCGGTCCGATACAGGTATTGTACCTGTTTCGTACCGTTCTGAATACCGGTACCGGCCGATATTTCGGCCTGTACCGGCCCGTACCGGCCAGTATTTCGGCCTTCTATTTTTTTTTCATTTTTTTAAACTACAAGTTTATTTTTTGACTCTCAATTTATACCAAACTATTTATAATTTATATATATATATGTATTTATGTATAAATTATTCATATATAAACTATTATTTTAGAATATAATTCATTTATATATATTTATACATATAATTTATTTATATATCGACTATCCCGAAACGGTACACGAAATGGTATCAGTATCGAAATATTTCGTTTCAATATCTTGACCAATACGTCATCCGGTACGATATTCAAAACATTATTCAAAATTATCTTCAAAAAAACTTAATGACAATAAATATTCGGTTTTCCTTTTCAACACTCTACAAATTAATATATTAATTATCCCCAAGGCTGGAGTCAAACAACCTGGCTAGGCCTAGCTACCAACGTTTTGTCCTCTTCCTTCTTTTCCACGATTTAAAAAATTCAACATAAAACCTCGATGGATACAAACAAGACGTCAGAAACATAAGAGGGACAGCTTGCTTATAATCGTGTTTCAGCTTATAATCATGTTTCAGGCCGCAAACATGATAATCGTTTAACTGCATATATGGTTGACGGAGACTAACAAATGAACAGTACTATCACTATGATTACTTTTCGTGCACACCTCCTCCTCCTTCTTGTTATTATTATCATTATTTTTCTTATTATTATTATATTTGAAGATACCGTATATATATATATAGAAAAATACTAATACGTCTCGAGTCTACCCCTGATGTATTTCTTATTTTTATTTAATAATTGAAAAAATAATTTTTAATATATTAATATATTTTTTATTTTTAAAATATAAAAAATAAAAAAAGCAACTTTATGCTCGTCCAGTTTTAAAAGTTAGACGCACGCAAGCATTACTCATATAATCATATATATATAGGGTAATGATATATTTACTATTATTTTATTATTATTTTATCACTTATAATGTATTTATTTTTTTATCATTTTTTCAGTATTTTTTTAACATCCTTAACCATTAAGAAAAAATTTTAAAAATATATAATTTTAGTGATAGTCACTTGCTTAATCATTAAGTAAAAAAATTAAAAAAATTAAAAAATTAAAAAAAATAATAAAAGAGTGATAAAATAGTGATAAGACTATCATTATTCATATATATATATATATATATATATTAAAGAATGATGAGTCAGCTGTCACACAAACAAGAGCAAAACCGAGAGAGAGCAACACCACTACATGCCTAACAGATTCCCAACAGTTTTGATCATTACGTTTGTGCTGCACATATGCTTGAGGGCACTTTTGTATATTCCATCTCTAATATTGTATATTCCTTTTTTTTCCTTTTTCCTCTTGTATATATAGGCTACTGTACATTTGCTCAAATTACTTTTCGGTAAAGGAAATAACAGAGTAACTTTTTTCATCTCTTTCACTACTCTGCTGCATTTTTCTTCCAGCAAACCAGACCTTTACACATTCTATCATGGCATCGGAGAGCCAGGTTGAAACTCCAACTCTCAACCTCACTGATCTCAGCAATCCAAATAACCCATACCGTCTAGAAACCTCTGATAATCCTGGCACCATTCTGGTCACCGAACATCTCACAACCGAGAACTTCTCCACTTGGTCCCGATCCATTCAGCGAGCACTGAGGGCCAAGAATAAACTTGGATTTCTGGATGGCACTATCCAAAAACCCCCCACTACCTCTGCACTCCTTCTCTCTTTGTGGGAACGATGCAATGACATGCTTGTGTCCTGGCTTCAAAATGCTATCAGCCTACCTCTTCGTCCATCGGTTGCCTTTGTTGATGATGCTCGTGCATTGTGGCTTGAATTACAGGACCGGTTTTCTCCTCAAAATGGCCCCCGCATCTATGAATTGAAGAAAACTCTTGCCAATCTATCACAAGAATCTGATACGGTAAGTAACTACTATGGCAAACTTAAATCAATATGGGATGAACTCTCCATCTATGACCCATTACCTGTTTGCTCTTGTGCCTCAACGAAAGTCATCTCTGACCGATACCAGCGAGATTGTGTGATCCAATTTCTGATGGGTCTCCATGACTCGTTTACAAATGTTCGTGACCAGATTATGTTAATTGATCCTCTACCACCTGTCAACAAGGTATTCTCCTACATTCAACAACAAGAACGTCATCATCTCATCACCTCCGCTGCTCCTCCAGTTGAGACCATTGCATTGGCTGCACGTCGACCATCTCAACCTTTTCCCAAGCGTGACAAGCCATACTGCACCCATTGTAAAATCGCAGGCCATACTTTGGCCCAATGCTTCAAGTCTGGAAATGCTACAGCCCCTGTTTGTACTCACTGTGAGATGACTGGACACACGGTTGAGCGTTGCTACAAGCTTCACGGCTATCCCCCTGGACACAAGTATTACAAGTCACGCCTCAATGTTGTCTCCATGGACAATCATTCTCCAGCAACAATCACTGATCCAAGCAAGATGTTGACTAAAGAGCAATATCAAGAGATTATAGCCTTGCTGCACAAGACAAACTTGACTACTTCTCCATCTGCAAACCAACTTCAACTTATTCCTCCAACTCAAGCCCCCATTTCATCCGCTGCTGGTATCTCTTTATGTTTGTCTTCCTTTTCTTCTACTTCTCAAACTTGGATCATTGACACAGGGGCTACAGATCATATGATCTGCAGCCCCTCTCTCTTCACCACAATAACATCCACCACCTCTAATTTTGTTAAACTTCCAAATGGAGAAGTAGCCACTGTCACTCACATTGGTACCGTGCAAGTGACAGCAACTCTTCTCCTTCATGACGTGTTATGTGTTCCAAATTTTCAATTCAATTTGTTATCTGCTGCTAAGCTTGCTAAGCAACTGAATTGTTGTCTCTTGTTTTTCTCTGATGTTTGCTTTATACAGGGCCTTTCTCCCTGGACAACGATTGGGAAGGGTAGCTTGCTACATGGTCTCTATCACCTCCACACTAAAGATGTTTCACCTCAAACTTTAGCTCATAGTTTTTCTCAGCATTTTACAAATCAAAATTCTATTTCAGCCTCTGTACAACCTCTCGACAGTGCTCATTATTTATGGCACTGTCGACTGGGTCACCCTTCCCATTCTCGCATGTTACACATACAAGATACTAATGTAACTACTCATATGAATATCAATGAAAATTTTCCTTGTCTTACTTGTCCTCTTGCCAAACAAACACGGCTCCCTTTTCCTTCTTCCACTAACTTGACTTCTCATTGCTTTGATCTTGTTCACTGTGATTTATGGGGACCTCACAACATTTCAGACCACAATGGTTCCCGTTTTTTCCTCACTATTGTTGATGACTTCTCTCGTTGCACTTGGGTGTATATTCTGAAAAATAAATCTGATGCGCGTCCCTGCTTGCAATCCTTTTGTAATCTAGCTGTCACTCAATTTAATACAAAAATTAAATTCCTGCGTAGTGACAATGGATTAGAATTTTCCATGCCTGCATTCTACTCTGAACATGGCATAATTCACCAAACATCTTGTGTCGAGACTCCCCAACAAAATGGGTTAGTCGAGCGAAAGCATCGCCATCTTCTTCAAGTAGCCCGTGCCTTACGTTTTCAGTCTGGCTTACCATTAAAATTCTGGTCTGCTTGTGTCCTTACAGCCACCTACCTAATCAATCGCATTCCCACCCCCCTTCTTCACAACAAGACTCCGTATGAAATCTTATTCAATAAACCTCCCTCCTACTCTCATCTTCGTGTCTTCGGATGTCTAGCTTTTGCCTCCACCACCTCTCACCATCGTCATAAATTTGATGCCCGGAGTCGTCATTGTGCCTTCATTGGATATCCCTTTGGTGTAAAAGGGTATCGGCTACTTGATCTCACCACTCATAAAATTTTCCTCTCAAGGGATGTCATCTTTCATGAAACACTATTTCCTTTCCAAACTCCATCCATTCTTCCTAAGTCATCCACATTCTCTCCTTCTACATTTTCTCCCAACCTCCAGTTACCTGATCCAGACTCCACAGCAGCCGAACCTTCACCAATCCAGCACAACACAGCCACGTCTACACCTGCATCACCTCCCATAAATGCATCCATCACACCACCTCCTCCTTCTCCACCTCCTCCTCCTCCTTTACTTCGTCGGTCTACTCGCTCCCGTCGTCCTCCCCCTCATTTAAGTGACTTTATATGCTCTCCACCAATGGTCCCTCCACCTCGTCAAACCATGCAGCCTCATCCTTTGAATGAGACGTGTAACAATGCTGCCTCCTCATCCTTGTCCACGGCGAGGCCCCGCAACTCAGGTGAACCTTTTCCTCTCTCTTCTTCTATTTCTCTCCATAAACTTTCCTCATCCTATCATGCTTTTATTTCTACTTTATCTGTCACACCTGAACCTCAGTCTTTTGGAGAAGCTGTCAAGTATCCTCATTGGTGCGAGGCTATGAATTCTGAAATATCTGCTCTTGAACTCAATAACACTTGGTCACTTGTTGATTTACCACCTGGTAAGCACACCATTGGCTCCAAATGGATTTTTAAAGTCAAGCATAATTCCGATGGCAGCATTGAGCGCTACAAAGCTCGTCTTGTCGCCAAAGGATTTACGCAACAAGAGGGACTTGACTACAACGAAACCTTTGCCCCGGTAGCAAAACTTGTTACTGTTCGGACATTGTTAGCAGCTGCCTCTATCAAAGGCTGGTTTCTTAAGCAATTTGATGTTCAAAATGCTTTCCTACACGGTGACTTGGAAGAAGAAGTTTTTATGCGGAAGCCTCCTGGTTACTTCAAAGGCTCACCAAATCAGGTTTGCCGCCTACACAAGAGTCTCTATGGCTTAAAACAAGCCCCACGCCAGTGGTACTCAAAGTTTTCTCAAGCCTTACTCACCTACGGTTTCCATCAATCTAAGGCTGACCACAGCTTGTTTACTCGACTGCACAATGGTTCCTTCACAGCACTTCTCGTCTATGTTGACGACATCATTGTGGCCAGCTCAAGCATGGACTCCATTGCTGCCCTTCAGTCCTTTCTCAGTGAACATTTTCGGATTAAATGTCTTGGTAATCTTCGTTACTTTCTTGGGATTGAAGTAGCTCGTTCTTCCAAGGGTATATCAATTTGTCAACGAAAGTATGCCCTTGATATACTATCTGATGCTGGTGTTCTTGGTACTCGACCACTCAAGTTGCCCATGGAACAAAACTGGAAGCTTCGCATTGATGATGGACAGCCTCTCTTGGATCCTCTCCCTTATAGACGGTTGGTTGGGCGATTAATATACCTCACCATTACTCGCCCGGATATCAGCTACGCTGTCCATGTCTTAAGTCAATTTATGACTTCTCCTACTTCCTCTCATCAGCATGCAGCTCACCAAGTTCTCCGCTACATCAAGAATGCCCCTGGTCAGGGTCTTCTTTTCCCCCCCAGCAGCTCTTTTCACCTCAGAGGTTATACTGATTCGGATTGGGCCTCCTGTCCCAATTCTCGCCACTCCATTACGGGCTTTTGCATCTTCCTTGGATCCTCCTTGATTTCATGGCGTTCAAAGAAGCAAACTGTGGTTTCTCGCTCCTCCGCTGAAGCTGAGTATCGAGCCATGGCCACCACTTCTTGTGAGCTACAATGGCTGTCCTACATTTTACAGGATTTGCACATCTCGGTTTCTCTTCCAGCTGACTTATATTGTGACAATCAGGCTGCATTACATATTGCAGCCAATCCGGTGTTTCACGAGCGCACAAAACACATTGAGATCGATTGTCATCTCATTCGGGAAAAAATTCAAGCAGGTTTTTTACGCACATCTCATGTTAGTTCTTCACTTCAGCTTGCGGATGTCTTCACCAAGGCACTTCCTTCTACTCAACTTAGCTTTCTTTTGTCCAAGATGGGAATAGAAAATATCTATTCTCCATCTTGCGGGGGGATATTAAAGAATGATGAGTCAGCTGTCACACAAACAAGAGCAAAACCGAGAGAGAGCAACACCACTACATGCCTAACAGATTCCCAACAGTTTTGATCATTACGTTTGTGCTGCACATATGCTTGAGGGCACTTTTGTATATTCCATCTCTAATATTGTATATTCCTTTTTTTTCCTTTTTCCTCTTGTATATATAGGCTACTGTACATTTGCTCAAATTACTTTTCGGTAAAGGAAATAACAGAGTAACTTTTTTCATCTCTTTCACTACTCTGCTGCATTTTTCTTCCAGCAAACCAGACCTTTACACATTCTATCAATATATTTATGTATGTATATGAACGTGTGCGATGACCTCATGTGCATGAGCTTTGCATGCTTCTGATCGGTGGTGATGAAATCGAGTTCCAAGTCATGAGACGTAGAAGTTGCGTGCAGGAGTTCACAAAAGTCATGTTAACCGATCGAGACCTTATTTGGTGTCAATTTTAGAGTAAAAAAAATTGACTAAGTACTGATAAGAAAACTTGAAGAAGAAGAAAAAGATTAAAAAAAAAAAAATGAACAAATTACTCACGGCATGTATTATTTAGAGATTATTTTCATCTCTTTTCAAGTTTTGAGCTGGGGCATGGAATCCTGGCTGTTAATGTGTGCACCATGGTTTCCCGTATATGGACCATCCACACATTCTAGCTCCCTTTACCACATTATTGCTAATGACCGTGCATGTAATTTTGTAACAAACGATGTTCAGTTTCACGTTTGGTGCATTTGGGGCCAAGTTTCACCAACAATAAGGGAACAATGTTGTCTCAAGAGCATTACTGTCTCACCTAGCAACAACCTAAAGTATATCATTTCGCACTCAAGCGACCAACCCTATTACTGATCCTCAGCTAAACAATCAAAATTATCAGAATAATAATGAAGATAATTGGGTGAGTTATAAATAACTCAGTAGGCATCTAACATATACCAGTATGTAAACAAAAACCAGTTATAGAATGCAAAAAAATGAATCATCAAAATTATCAAGCGATAGTTCAAAAATATAATCAAAAGGGTAAAGACAAAGAAGGTGGAGAAGTTTACCAAAGAAAATAATCAAAGGGACTACTGTCGATAGACGCAAGAGCATGGGAGAGTTGATAGTAGAGTAGGGTGCGAGAGATAATGAGAAACATGGGAGGTTGAACAACTGAAAGAGAAGTTTTTAATCTTTTGAGGATCTACAATAATGTCCCATGAACAGAGATCTACTGTGACTGCCCCCAAAATATATTTCCAAAATGTTGAGTCAGATGTGGGGCTCAGATGGAAGAATCCCTAAAATTTTTACCATAATTTTGCTCAAAAGTTACTTGTTTTGATCTGCTAGATTTGGATACTCTTAAATTTTTCATATACCTTTGAGCACTCAATAAAAAAAAAAAAAAAAAAAAAAGTACCCATCTAGGTGATGGAAGCCTCACTCTCACTCACTCGTGTTTGGCATGTTGAGTGATTAGATCTAGAGTTTGTTGCGTGTTAGTTGGGTAGATCTAGAGTTACCTCAAAGCAATACAAAGATCCAAATTAGTTTGTTAGTGAAAATCAAAACTAACTCGGGCTAGGACTAAACTCTCAAAGGTTTTGAAAAGAAACTTTCCATTCATTGAATGAAAACATAACGATAATAATTAAACAATGCAATGGCTGAAATTATAAATAGAGACTCTAGGGTTGGCGCCTACACCTTCACTAATTACTTCCTTAACCTAGATCTAGATTTAGATTTCAATCTTAGATCCATCTCCTAAGTTTAAGGAACTCTAAGTTTAAGGAAACAACATCTAATGCCTAAAATAAAGGAAATAAACTAGAAAATAAACATAAGCACATAAAAACTAAATAAATCCCTAATTAAAAGCATCATGGGCGGCCACTACTACGAATGGCACCCACCTCCCTAAAATTAAGGAGTTTGCCTCCTCTCAACCCCTAAAATCAAGGAATTGTGATCTTCTACTTGCACTTGTCTTGGGCGCCTATCAACTCACCACTCGAGCCATGTATGCAACTCAATGCAACCATCCTAGTTTCAGCACACCTAATCCTCATAGTGGCATTGCGAATGGCTCTTCTTGCATCTCCATAACTAGGACATGTACTTACTCGATAATAGGTGGAAATCTCCTCGGAATCCTTTCCAGGTTACCTCCTTCAATGCAGTATTTTTTGCGATGCACGCTCCACTTCATTCTCGACCTGTTGTTCCTAGTTTTAGTTGGACGAGAGGATCAGTGGGTCTCTAATAATATTCATGATGATCTATTATTCTTGAGTTAATTAAGTTCCATATAATTTTCTGTGTTCTATTCAAGGTTCATAAACATATTAAAATAACTGACTATATATTATAGATTATAAATGTTTGTAACCCTATATGAAATTTAAGTAATGCATTATATATATTTATATAATATTCCCTCCTTCACATCTTTATGAGGTACGTAGTTGAGATTAAGGGCACTAGCAATGGTTTATACATTTTTATCTTCAAAATCACATCTTTTGAAGATTGATTTTGAAGATGAAGAAAAATTCCTACATTGGATTATATATTTTTTGACCAAATAATGATAAAATATTATTATATTTTTTTTTTCTCTAAAATCTAGATAGTCCAATAAATTCAAGTCAAATTCAAATAAATATCCAAATCCAATAAATTCAATCTACCACATATATATACATATATATATATATATATATATTTAGCAACATAGAAAAATTCACACATACTCTATGTGTGGTCTAATTTCATACAAATCCATAGCTTGGACAAGAAAAAATAATAAAAATAATATTTGAAGAAAGAAAATGACATCTTCAAAGATAAATAATGACTGTTTATAGTTATTCAAAATTGTAGATATAGATAAGCTAATGTAGATGATTTTAAGGGAAGTTTATTCAAATTGAAGAATAAAGATGAAGATAGATAAGCTATTACTAGTGCTCTAACAAGGTTTCAATTTTTTTTTTTTTAAATTACAAGTCTAACTACCTTAAGTTAAAATATTTATTTTATTTAACTTTTTTTATCAAAAACATTGTGTTTATAATTATGAAATATATAAGTGATACGTAATATTTTTTTTTTAAATAAGTAAATATAAGACACTTTTAATAATAACCTCATTCATTTTTAAAATTATTGTACTCTACTTGCCAACTTACTGTAACTATAATTATTTTTTCCAATAATTTAACGAGGTTGCATCGATCGTCACATCCCAAGCGACTAGTGGCGCGCGGACGAACCTAGCTACCAATGTTTTGTCGTCTTCCTTCTTTTTCCCCACTACAGTTACAGAACACGACGAACATTTCTATTTCTTTAACGAAAAGGTATAGTTGTAAATATAATTGTGTATTAATTTATGTATTAATATGATGTAATTAATTAAAAAAATAAATTTTATTAAAAATAATATTAATTTAAATTTTAAATATAAATAAATCAATATTAATATATAAATTAATGAACGACTGTGCTTGTACGTAACAAAACTTCTCTTTTACAGCTATATCATATTCCCCAGAAACTCAGCCAACCTCAACCACTAACTTTTGAGAAAAGGGTTGGTATCTTCGACTATAAATAGGTACCTCTACCTCAACATAATCACCACAAACTCACATTCGACACTACTGCAAGCTCAGAGAGAGAGAGAGATGGAAGTTGTAAAGGTGCTGCACATGAATGGAGGAATGGGAGACACAAGTTACGCAAATAACTCCCTAGTTCAGGTGAATTACTTAAGCATTAACCCCTGTTTTGTTATGGTATATATATAATGTACTGCTACTGTTGTTGGCTTGATTAACGTATGCAAAGAAGAGCAAATTAATTTTATGGTACTTTCATGATTTATTTGAAGTACTTAGGCTTCGTAGTCATCATCGACTTCGATTTTACTAGCTAGCTAGTAATAAAAGTTTCCAATCCACAAGGATTTTCCCCCATGTCTCGTGCCATCACAAATGTGCAAATGAAACTAGCCTGCTTACCCAAAATTAAATAAATAAAATAAAGAAACTAGCCTGCTTACACTGGCTATCTTTTCCTACGCATGGATAGCTGCATTCAAAAGTTTGGCTTGGACTGCAGCTATTTCGTTAAAAAAAAAATTATTGCTGCATTTCTTGTTACGCAGTTTTGCTAGTGTGATATTAGCACCTTTTTTTTTCAAGAAAATCATTGATATAGAGCAGCTGTTTGCACACTTTCTGTGTAAACTGTAGAGTATATATACATGGAGAAGAACTCATTCAAGTTCTATATTTTGGAAATGCAGCAAAAGGTCATATCCATGACCAAGCCCATTACAGAGGATGCCATTACCCAACTCTACTGCAGCACGTTGCCAAAGAGCCTAGTGATCGCAGACTTGGGTTGTTCTTCCGGACCAAATACTTTGTTCGTGGTTTCTGAACTTATCAAGGTAGTGAACCAACTTCGCCAAAAACTAAGGCATCAATCACCCGAATATCAAGTGTTCTTGAACGACCTACCGGGAAATGACTTCAATACAATTTTCAAGTCGTTGCCAAGCTTCCAGAAAAAAATGAGCAGTCAATTGGGAGCTGGTGCTGGTCCATGCTTCTTTGCAGGTGTTCCTGGTTCTTTCTACGGCAGGCTTTTCCAGAGCAAAACTCTGCATTTTGTCCATTCTTCTTATAGCCTCCAATGGTTATCTAAGGTAATTAACATTTTCTATGACAGGAAAAATTAAATCAAGCCATAATGTTATGATTGGAACGTCTAGTACTAGTGCCGAACCAAATGAAACAAGTTGAATGAAAATGGGCAAACAATTGCAGTGAGTGTGTGTGTGTGTGTGTGTGTGTGTGTCATTTGGAGGAAAGATTAAGATAAAGTAGACCAATCCGACATTTGTACTGGGGATTCCTCTTTTTTATACTTTTCAGTACTTGAGACAATTTTGCTTTATTAAAAAGAGATTTAATTATTTTAACTTCATTGGATCGATTTTACCAAATTCAGTAATAGAAATGATCGAATGTTGCTGTTAATTATTAGGTTCCCGAGCAGCTGGAGAGCAACAAAGGGAACATTTACATGGCACGGACAAGCCCCCCAAGCGTACTAAGGGCTTACCATGCACAGTTTCAACAAGATTTCTCAATGTTTTTGAAGTGTCGTGCAGAGGAGTTGGTGTTAAGCGGGCGAATGGTTTTGACACTTTTGGGAAGAAGAAGCGAAGATCCGTCTAGCAAAGAGTGTTGTTACATATGGGAACTTTTGGCTCTTGTACTCAATGAAATGGTCTCCGAGGTAACCTATAATATATACAATCTATCAATAGACTCATCATGATAATCTATTAATAAGCCATAAATAATTGATTATTAGTTATTG
Organism: Carya illinoinensis; assembly: GCF_018687715.1. Classification (NCBI taxonomy): domain Eukaryota; kingdom Viridiplantae; phylum Streptophyta; class Magnoliopsida; order Fagales; family Juglandaceae; genus Carya; species Carya illinoinensis. The sequence continues at coordinate 6,936,063 of NC_056758.1, read as the reverse complement.
GTTCCATTAAGTATTAGTTATTGAATTCACGAAAACTAACAACTTCATTATATTTTCCATTTGTATTTAGGAGATATGCCTCACCATATACATTACTTAATTTATGTTCTCTATTGTCTAAATCCTTGTAGGGATTTATAGAAGAAGAAAAAATGGATTCTTTCAACATTCCTCAGTATACACCATCTCCATCAGAAGTGAAATCTGAAGTTCTGAAAGAAGGATCCTTCTCCATTGCTTGCCTAGAGGTATCTGAAGTGAATTGGAACATTTATAGCAATGATGGTGGTTATAATGTTGCACAGTGCATGAGAGCCGTGGCTGAACCCTTACTTGTTAGTCACTTTGGAGAAGCAATCATTGAGGAGGTTTTCAGTAGGTATAGGGAAATTCTTTCTGATCGGATTTCAAAAGAGAACACTCGTTTTGTCAACGTGATTGTTTCCCTGATAAAAAAGGAATGATGATGATCTTGATCAAGATATATGTCAATGGCTTTCTATGTAGTAGTTACCATATCATAGATTGAAATAAGGGCTCTTCAGCCTTGCACCGTTTCACGGCATGAATGAATCATGCACTTAGCTATAGTTTGTAATGGTTATCTTCGAATAATTTGGTAGTTCAAAGCTAGCTAGCTACTGTATGTTTCGTTTCGAATTTCCATCCAGATCAGGGTTCAAAAATGTATTATCTGCTGGTGCTTAATTTGTTATTTATATATATACTTAATTAAATTATAATACTGTCAGTATGAAAGTTTAATTCTTTACATTATATATTTCTGCATGAATTATCAATAGGAGATTAATCACTGAAACCCAACCACACTACAAGAAATAAGGCCATTTGCAGCGTAATTTTTTTTGTTGTAATTAAAATCGCTGCAATAGATATCTTTTTGCAGCGATTTTATATCTCCTTGCAATTTTTTCATAAAAATATGCGATTTAGGTGGGGCGGTCCCTAACTTTGTTTTTTGCAGCAATTATTTACTTATAGTGGCGAAAATATATGTTGCAACAAGAAAAAGAAATAAGCAACGGGGCATTATCGTTGCTTTTGGTCTCGGCGCCAACTTACACAATTTACTTTCAATTTTCCCCCCGAAATCATACCTCTCTGAATGAACCAGCAACCCCTTCTCCGCTTCCTCATTCTTGCCGATTTCTCCTTCCAACAAATGCCCAGGTCACCAACTTGATTCACACGGCTGGAAATCTACCTCCATTGTCGATTACGTCCGGAACCCTAACACATCCCCTTCATTTTCCTTCCGTGGAAGCTACGGTCATCGTTTCCTCCTCCATACGACCTCTGTTCCTCGGTCGTTACTATTGATTAAACTATTTCCTTAACCGATTGCAACAAGTATCAGAGGTTGCCGTTCTCGAGCGAGGATCAGTGCACTCACTAATCATTCTCGGAATCATCTATAGGTATATATATATATATATATATATATATCTCTCTCATTTGTGTGTTCTAACCCTACCTCGTTTTGGTGATTAGTTTATCATTTGTGATATAGAGAGAAGTTAGGGGACGAGGATTTTGGGGCTTACCATTTGTGAAGAACTTTTTGAGGTCTATTGGGGGTATATAGCGTCTGTGATAGCACATGTGTTCTTGGTTTGGTTTTACAAAATTTAGGATTTACGAATTGGTTGAGATCAATCGGATTTGACGGTTTTTTTTTTCTTTTTCCTGGTTGATTTTAGGGGTTGAATCAGTTGTTCCTCTACTTTACGGGTTGATTTGGGACTATATCTGAATAGATTGGACTGAAATGTTAAATTGACTTCAATAGGATTTGGTTGTTACATTGATTTTAGGGGTTTACAAATTGGATGACCAGGCATTGATTTGGAACTATATGCGTTGAGTCGTTTGTTCCTTGTTTTGTTCCTCTACATGTAAATTTGTTATCATGATTTCATGGAATTTCAGTAGGTGTTATGAAAGCTGCTGTATGTTTGCTTGACGTGGGTTTCACTGGTCTTAAGGCAATTAACTTGTAATTTATACAAGATTTTTTTGGTTCTTCTCACCTAGAATGCAACTTCTAGGCTTTAGACAACATCATATCTATTTCTCCAACGCCGGTAACTCACTATGGTGTCATTTGTGCATTATAAAAACACAGATCATGATTTCTCTAGCCTCAACATATATATCACACTTGAGGCCGCATGTAGTTTGACTGTTTTTGTAAATCTTGTATGCTTTTGAAAGCATGATGCATCGACAACCTATGTACATGGTATGTTATTCTTTTTAAGGAAGTATTGACCTGTTGGCATCCTTGCTTCAATTAATTAATCTACTACATGCTACAGACTAGCTTCCCCAAAACCCAATAATTTATATGGGCCAATTCATAGGCTGGGATTAAGAGTGCAATTCATGCCCTTGGTGTTGAGACTGTAATATTTGATGATAAGCTTTCAGCTGAGTTAGATTCCTGACTTGTTGGTTATTATGTCTATAGCTATGCTTCCTATTTAAATTTTCTCTTCTGAAATGTGGTATTTTATCTTGTCAATATTGGCTCTTCCTATTTCCTAGTTTGCTCGAACTTGTTTTCACCAATTATTTATTTGTTTTTATTTTGGTTCTACTACTCTAAACTTTCCATGCCATAGGGACTCCTGCCAATGGAACTTTGAAGTTTCAACCATAAGCTGGTTTTTTGTAATTCGGCTTTGACTTTCAGTAAATTCTAGATTTCTGCTGCTTTGACCTTGCCCTGTTTTACAATGTAATTGCATAAAAGTATAGTACATTTCTGGAATAGTTTGATGTGTGGTTATTTCTTAATGGTTAAATGGACTCCTTTCTCTACACTTTTCTTTGGATCTTAGTTACTATCCCTATCATGCTTAAATATATTGAAGTATGTTGTGGGCATGGTATGGGAGTTTGGTTTTAATCGATTGCTGAAACGTCAACTGCAAACGAAGGATGGCTAGGCCCCGATTCTTGATGTATTCTTAATTAATTATGCACTCATTGATGTTTTCACTTAGTACCCAAGATCCTTTTGTTATAGATTGTCACAAGATAAAGTTTCTCTATAGATTGATTTGTACTGTTTATATGTACTCTTGCATAAAGACTGCCATGCTTGTTTCCAGGAGGAAGCCTTGAGGTTAAACTCACTAATGTACCATCTGTTTTGCAAAAATAGTCTTAAATAATATGCATTTTCTCTTTTATTTTTTGAATCTGCATTTTCCTCATCCCTTACTTCATAGCATGTGATTGAACCTATATGAGTATTTGACATATAGGGGCTGTATGATGGTTATATTGATCTACATGGGTTCACATAGATCACTAATTTGACAAATTTTAAGGGATTATGCTTGCTGTTAACTTCTTCTGTTATTTCATTGGCTAGATATCTATTTTTAGATCATAGCCCACCTCTTGGTTTTTCTCTCAAAACCATGCCACCCAAGTGCACTTGTATGCATCCAAGAGAATCATCTATTTTGAAGTCAAAAATAGATCCTCATTCTGTTCAAGCGTTCATGACTGGTGGTTTATGGTCATGTTTTTCCAACTTTCATAATGTAAGTAACTTAGATTATATGGTTTGGATTCCATATATGGTTTTTCTTTCATCTGGTATTTTCCTTTAAGGGCCTGTTTTTATAATCATCTGTTACACTGGTAACATAGGTTGTATGTACTGCATTTTGTATCTAGGTAACTGTAAATAGTGAGGAGTGGGGCTCTGCTTAAGCTTGGAAATATTTGTATGGAGCGAAGACAGAAATGAGACATGGTGACAGGGCAAATTCTAAAAATATAGGAACACAGAAGGGACGTGTGTATATGTCAATTCAGTTTCACTCTAATTTAAAATTTAAAATTCTGAAAGACTGGAGTGAAGGCATATTATTTAGTAAAAACCATTCCACAGGCCCTAATTTTTCATACAAAAATGGAAATGTAATTCATACTTTTACCAATTCTTAATATTTATCTAGAACACTAAAATGAAAACAAGAGTCAATGCATAAACAATGTGGAGGTGGTCAACCATTTTTTCAAAGCAAACGAAATAGAAATGACTAGAGCTTTGAAGATTGGGAGCACTCTGTAGATGAGTTTAGAAATTTCTTTTTTCAGTTCAGAAAATAACTCACTGGTATATGGGAGCACTCTGGAAAACAACTATATTTAGTTGTTTGTACAACAACTCACTACAACTAAGCTTTATGTACTTTGCATGTTGTTCAATGAATTTCATCTTTCTCTCATCACAGCTCCCATCCTTTGGTGTGATAATGTTAGTGCACTTGCCTTGACTGCCAACCCTGTACCAAGCATTGAATATGTAGACTATCACTTTGTGTTCAATGAATAACAGTTCAAGAAAGCTAACACACAACTAGGAAATATACTTTTGTCCATGTTGGAAGAAAAATAAACAACTTTCAGTCCATGTCTTCTCTTACAGAAAACTTAACAACCAATAAAACAGTGGCTAAGAATATATGGTCTAACCTCCAAGATGAGTGTCTCCATTAGTGGCAAGAACCTCAAAAACACCATTATCAATTGTCAAGATACTGACATCAGTATTCTTGCCTGAATGTGATCATGTAGATCATGAATAATAGCTTGCTGGCCGTTTTCATCCAATAACTTTTGAGTGTTTTGGTATGTGTATATATATAGTACTAAAATGAATACAAATTGGTGATTTTTGTATTCATTTTAGTAATATATATATAATTTATGTGATTAAATCAGGACTAGGATTGTATGCCAATCGAATATTTAATGTATGGCTTATATACTACATTAAATCTGGTTGTTTATGTTGCCTTTTGTTTTTCTGAACCATTGGAAATGTGTGGCTTCAACAGGTGTGTGGATGTGATATTTCCTTTGTTGTTTAACATGATTAGTACATGTGGTAACCTTCGGTTAGCTTCAAATCAGCAGAAGTATAGACTTCAATTTCTTTGGTCCAATACCACTAAATGATTTGCTGGAATTTGCAGCACCAAAGTTCATAAAGATGCATTAAACTATGGTCATTCCTTTGGAAATCGACCAATAAACAACCTCAGTTTGGTTGCTCTCTCACTCCCATGTCTATTCTTTTAATTTTGTGAATGTTACTAAATATTTACTGATATGATCCAGTGAGAACGAACACATGTACAATCATATGGAAATAAGGATCGCAAATCATTCAATATAATTTATAAGTTGATTAGATCTCTTTCTGACTTTATACATGTCAAACCCTCATTCATATCATTTTGGGCACATAAAAAAACTAACAGCTCCCCTTGACCAAACTTTCCTTTATGTCTTTCAAATGCTTTCCATGTGCCCATTACATGTTTATCTATTAGAACTTACCTATTTGTTTTTCCTTCTTAATGGCCCAAGTTAGTAAAAGCAGTAGCATTAAAAAATATTCATGTCATTGTTGATGAATAAACTTAGATTGACTGATTAATAAACTTAGTTGCAGTTTATTGTTTTTGAGATGCTTGTGGTGGGTGAAAATTCCAGCTTTTTTGTACTTTCTTGTTCTCTTCCATTTCTAAGTAAATTCCTATCATTTCTACATTCTTAACCCATGATCTTTATATATCTTTCATGTAGAAAACTGAATGGCCTTTATTGGACAGCAAGCATGTTATAGTTGGAGGTGGCTTTGCTGGAACATCTTATTCATTTTTGCAAAGAATAGGTGCAATAAGGGTTGGATGATTAGAGAAATTTTAGCAGTACTTTAAAATGTATCAAGTTACCCCTCCGTCTATATAAATTATAATGTAAATGAATTTATAATTTGACTTGGGTAAGGATTAAGAGTACTTTGTTGTTATTTTCTATGTACCCTTTGTATTATTAAGTAACGGGAATTAAATCCTAGCTGATATACTAACTTTGCTTCTAATACAGTGAAAAAAATTACTGAAACTGTATGTTTCAGTAGTAATTTTTTTTTTTAATTTTGTAATTAAGTATTTGCAGCGATTTTTAGTCTTTGCAAATAGGCCAAAATTCGTTGCAAATCATCAGTTTCAGCGATTTTAGTCCTTGAAAAAAATGCAAAATGCAACAAAGGAAGCAAGCGTTGCTTTTGGGCATTTGCAGCGCTTTTTATTTTTTGCAGCGATTTTAGTCCTTGCAAAAAATGTTAAATGCAACAAAAAATCAAGCGCTGCTTCTGATATGGCACATTTGCAGCGTTTTTATGGAAATTTGCAGCGATTTTAATCCTTGCAAAAAGTATCAAAAGCAGCGCTAGAATGGTATGTTGCTTTTGACGTACACAAATTGCAGCGCTTATAAATCAATTGCAGCGATTTTAAGTGTTGCAAAAAATGGCAAAAGCAACGAACCAAATGTAGCGCTGCTGTTGTTGGGAGGCTATTGCAGCGAAATTTAATGATATAGCAAGGATAAATTTCGCTGCAATTGATCAAATGCAGCGCCATGAAAGTCACATGGGGTGGCCTTTTGCAGCGTGAAATTAGTGAGTTTGCAGCGGTTGAAAAACGCTGCAAATGAGGTCTTTTGCAGCGTTTTTTCAATAACGTTGCTATTGATCAAAAATATCACTTTTATACTGTCGAACATGCAAGGAGGGTAATAACGCTGCAATTGATCAATTACAGCGTTTTTTGAATGTATTTGCAACGATTTTAAGCGCTGCAAAAGGGCAAATTTCTTGTAGTGCCAGTAAATTATAAAATATTTATATACCACCAGCCAGGTAGCTTGTTTCTGGGGATCATTACGCCGAATGACCTAAAATATCACTAGAAACAAACAAAATAAAACAAAATGAATCACCTGAAATACCAGCCCATTTCATAACAAACTAGTACAAAACTTGCCCATTTCATGCCCAACATCACTATTCATCATGAGCAAATAAGAAATATTAATCGCAGAATCGATTCCGTCCCGCGTTAATCACCCTCATACGGCCTATATATATACGAATAAGTCAAATAAGTTTGCTTGGTTTAGTTTCTTTGTCGGCCTACGCACGCGTACGTACACAACCACAGGATAAGTTTCACAATCTTGCCGGTAAACGTACTATGTTTCTACCGCAAGATACTCAATTGACTACCCACTATGTCTTCTTCATGCAGACTCTTTTATCTTTTTTCTAGAACCATAACCATCTAAAAAGAGGAAATTAAGAAGAAAAGTGTTAAATAAAGTAAATTTACTCGTCTTACAGCTAACCATTGTCAAATTGTTATAGTTACTCTTTTATGTCAATTAGGAAATTACTATAGCAACACTTCAAAATCAAGAATTTAAGATCTTTACTTTAAAAAACTGTAGAGAGATGAGAGGCAGGGGTGTAACCGGTCTGATTTTAGATAAAATTTAAGATTGAACCAATATATACCAATTTTACATTTTCAAAACCGATTACGCATCGGTTACCCTCCTAAATCGATACTCCGATTTTATCAGTTTTAGACAAAATTTAGAATCGAGCCGATATATAATGTAGTATATTATAGTATATAATACTATAGTAATAATATATTGTAATATATTATAATATATATTATAATTGTATTATAGACTACAATAATATAATATAGCGATATAGTATAGTATATTATAATATATAGCGATATAATATTAGTATAACTATTGATATATACAATAAACTATAGAGATATAAAATTTTAAAATTTAATATTATATTAACTAGTAATTATCATCCAATACAAAACTATTTTACACATAATTATATATTATATATATATATATAAATTATATACAATATAAAAAAATTAAAAAATATATATGAACCGGTCCGGTTCAGTCTGGTCAAGTTTTAGAAAAAGAAAAACAGAAATCGGACCCATTTTGACATGTTTTAAGAAAAATAAAATTGGTACTGAACCAAATCAAATTCGGTATCAGGCCAAACCCACTGGTCCAATCCGGTTTACCAGTTCACCACTTTTTTTTACACCCCTAATGAGAGTTCTTTAATTTTTTATGCTTTCACTCATTTTTATCTACACACACAACTAACATAGGTAAGACTCTTATTTAAAAAATTTCCTAATGAGGTGGTTAATTAACTTCCTTAAGAGTTAATTAACTCTTAGTGTGGAGAATTAATTAACTTTTTATAACTTCTCCACGTATGTGGACACTACATAGGTAGAGGGATACTGATTTACTAACTTCTCCCACTAGTTCACAATGGGCTCATTTTAGAATTTAAGATTGACCCATAGTTGTTAAGTGAGTAAGCCTATAAAATTATAGGCAAGTCCTAGAATTTAGTTTGACCCCCTAAAACCCGTGTGCTTGATAAACACACTACCCTAAGTACCCTTAAGACCCAACTCCCAAACTCACATGTGTATAAAGCCCTCACCATGCATTGTACTTTTTCCTTCTCATGAAGTCCTAGGGTCACCATCTGAATGTCCAGCAGTCCCTGTCTCCCTCTATTTTGCTCAACCATGGATAGCCATTGCACCTAGCATTATTGTGGAGAGCCTCATCCATGCCTTAGCCTCCCTTACACTACACAACACCATCATCACATTAGCCAAGTGCCCATGTTAGCCACAATCAAGTAGAGCAACCCAACATACAACAGCTCCTCCATGTCTCCTCCCTCTACCATCATGCACCACCCAATGAAAATGTGAATTCAAACGTTGTGAGCCAACTTATGTCCACCCATGGAGAAACACCTATTTGATTGCACTTCCCAGCTAACCGAGAAGCAAGGGCCAATAGAGACACCTCCCTCAGCAAAAGCACACACTAGCCAGCCACTAATCGAGAGCCCCGTTCATTTTCAAAACCCCTCCATGTTAGCCACCAAAGCCCAAAACAATGCATGATCTCATCGTAAAGCCAACTAAACTATTGCACCAACGCTGCCCATGTTCACGTGAGCCGTCCGCGAGCCTTACACCGCCACACTCAGTTGAAGCCTTACAACATATGCCTGACCACCATTGTCCTAGCACCACCCTACATGATGGATCCACCACCAAGTCGTAAGCCTTAAGATTCTCATACTTTCTACACCTAAAATGGAGCACCCATAGCCCATCGTTGCACTACATGGATGATCACCAACCACCAACGACTTGTCAACCACACCAAGCCAAAGGCCACCAACCAAGACACTACATAGCTCCACACTTTCTGTCGATCCCAACCCATTCCCAAGGTGAACCCTTTAGACCTAAAATCCATAAAATATAAAACCTAGATACAAAAAGTCCTCCAAAATCAAATATCTCAAAAATCCTTCCTAGTGAAATAAACTAAATAATGGAAAACTTTATCTGAACTTAGATAAATCCACATATGCCTCCTGACACTTATCTCACATTTTTCTTATAATCTTGTTACGTGCCATATATTCCATCTATCAAAACCATCAAAGACATCTGTTAAAAAAATGGTAGATAAAGGGGTGAGTCCACCGACTTAATAAGTAGTGAACATATATTAGGATGTAAACATGAGCCAGTTACATAGTACATAAATAAATAGTTCTCAAAATATGGCAATGGTATTTTCTGAAGCATTTCATTACAATAATATATATACATATATAAGACCTTAGGCACAAGCATACTGAATAACTTTGGAAACAGAAACAGATGCCATGTTTACCCCCCCAAGGCAAGATTGTGCACGTATGTGGTTAGCCAAGCAGAACATAAATCATTGTTTTGTCACCAAAGTGATGCACTCAAAAAGGAGATCATATTTACCTCAATGGCAAGATAGTATAATCTACATATAATCAAGCAGAACATAAATCACTATGTTAGAAAATTGGTTTGCACTCAAACAGAGACCATTATTTTATCCTGGAGGCGATTATTATATCCATGGCAAGGCCAAAGGCCACTATTGTATCACATGTCAAGGCTAGACATTAGAGGCCACTACTATAATGTCTCAAGATTTTTAGATACAATGAAATAATAAAATAGTATACTGACCAAATAATATCATATAATCAAATAAAATATTTTAGTCTTCACATTTTATGCAGTAAAGAAATAGAGTGCCCAAAATTTGTGGGCCTAATACCAATTAAATTTGGTCCACTTGGTCCATTGATATGCAATGAGATTTAATCCAATTATTGGCCCCAATAAGATTCCATTCTCCAATATAACAAATTTTGGGCCCGTGTGACCTATTCAAAACATTCAAAACTCCTCAATTGGGCTTTTGAAAACATTAGCCCATTAATGTGGTTCCAAAATTATCCACTAAACCTTAACGGATCTTAGAGTATACTTTTAGGCCAATGAGCCTAATTAAAATATCTAGCCAACCTCAAAAAATAATCATTCGTGGGCATTTCCAATATGACTCATTAAACCTAATTTAGACCCAATAAAATCATCTATAATTTCTTCCTCATAATATTCGGCCGAGTGTTATAACCCTACACGCAAGCACAATTGCCAAACCCCCATAATTCATCCTCCTCTAAGCTTCACTATCGGGAACCACCAACCCCAGCTCCATGAAGGCTTCTCAAGTCACAGCAACTCAGCCATGCGCTATCGTACACGGACCTACATGGAAGGGGGATCACCCAGCCTATTCAACCATGAACTAACTGCCCATGCCAACCCCTTGCACCTCCGACCACCTGCTCTCCCTCCACTATTGGTATAGTCTTCTCTCTCTCTCTCTCTCTCTCTCTCTCTCTCTCTCCTTGCTTGATACCCTCTCCAATGTCACTTATCAGTGGGTCATGGGTTAAGCCTAAGTTACTATTAGCCTGTGTTTCAGGTTTAGAAGAAAATATGTGTATTTATAAGCATGTGATCATGGTTGCATTAACGTGTTACAGGTTTATGTTAAGGAAAAATCTTGTTGTGCATCTTGACTAGATTTGTGAGAGTTCGAGCTGGTGAAAGGTTAGACTATTGTGAGGGTACTTGCAGAAAGTCAAGAAACTAAAGTTAGATTCGCAAACACAAGGTGTACAATTTTAATGTTGATATTTTAGAGTTAAGTGAATTTGGACTTATCATAAATTTAGGTTTTTATGAAAAATAGGTCATTAGTATTTTAAGTTTTATTTACAAGTACGTGCTTAAGTAGAAACTTACGTATGATTGGAAATTGACCCAAGTTACGTTCTTATTTATCGGTGAGGATTGATATTCACTTGGCACTATCGTAAAAAAATTTGGGGAAGCTAAAATGTACAGGTAAGCGGTACTCCTATATTAGGCTTTTCTTAAATCTGTTTGGGTTGATTTTGAGAAAAGCATGCATATTTTGTTATAAAAACAACCTCTGTTATTTTCTGCACTAGTCTTTGCATCTGACCTTTGAAATCTAACATTTTATCATAACAAGTGTAAACATGAACAATTTTTGTACTATGTTCCTCCACTACATAAAATGTGAAGTCTGGAATTTTTATTTGATTATATGGTATTTTTTTGCTCATTACTATGGTATGATATAATATTGCATATGAAAACCTTAAGACATAAGATTTTGTTCTACATTAGTTACAGGCCTTGCTAGGTTATAATAGTGACATTTGGCCATGCCACGAGTTATAATAGTAGCCTCCGGCTTTACCATAGGTTATAGTAGTGGCTCTATTCTGAGTGCAATCACTTTGGTGAGTAAATGACTTATGTTTTGCTTGGCTATCTGTAAAATACACAACCCTACCACGGAGGTAAACATGGCCTTTGTTTTTAGTGTATCACTTCAACGACAAAACAATGATTTATGTTATGCTTGACTAGCCACAAATATGCACAACCCTACAACAGGGGTAAACATGGCATCTATTTCTATTTTTTATGTTGTTTCAATTATACTTGTGCCTAAGGTCTTTTATATATATTATTAGTGTAATGAAATGTTTCTGAAAATGCCACTATCATTTTGTTTTACAACTTTCTATTTCTACAATCTGTAACTTGCTCATATTTACACACTAATATGGGCTTGTTGTTTACCGAGTCAGTGGACTCACCATCCAACATTTTTTAAGATTATTGATGGTGGTGACAGTTGGAATTGATGGCACATGTCAAGATAATTAAAAAAAGAAATGTGAAATAAGTGTCAGGTGGCATAAATAGATTTGTATGAGTTAAGAAAAGATTTGCCAATGTTTAGTTTATTTTACTTGGAAGAACTTTTGAGACCTTTAATTTTTTGAGGAAATTTTGTATTAAAGTTCTTATTATTGTAGATTTCATGTTAAAGGGTTCACCCCCATGTACTGGGCATGATAAACAATCTCCACCTAATTTCTCAATCAATTATCTCTCATACAGAAAGTGAAGCGTACGACCTAACCAGAATGCAATGGGTAGGAGTACTATATTAAGTCACCATCTTACTAACATGGTACATCACTCATAACATTTCGTCTATGCTCTCAGACTATTTGATCTCACTAGGTAAAGGGTCATTAATCCCTCACGAGTTTATAACTCATAACAATCATTGATGTCATATTATACAATATACTCATGACTATATCGTGTCAAGATGACATAATTGCCCAGGCTATGTCATAAAAGAACAAGAATCCAAAAGTTCTTCCCTAGACACACATGTCAACTTAATTAGACTTGACTTCCTAGACATGCAACATGAAACCGTATTATTCGTGGCTCTCTAATAACATGTTAAAGTAGCGACATAAAGTTTTCTTCTCGTAAAATAGTTTCAGGTTCAAGGGCATAGGAATAAGTCATCTATTGATCCATTAGGGCTCACATAGTGACAAAGCAAGGACCCATCCAATCACTCCTTCATATTATCATCTATAGCACATACAGTATGAAATGCATGTTACAGTGGAACTCCAAATCATTTGGGCTTGTCACATTCAAAAGCCTTAAGAGTCCATTTGCCCCTATCTTTGGGTACCCTATCTCACCACAAGAGAGAATATTTCTTCATAATATGTACCCTATATTTGTGTATAGCCTTCCACCACAAGGTGGACCATATACTTATCAATTGATCCATCTACCCAAGACCCTATTTGTTTCTAAAAAATCTATGCCCAGGTGGAAGATCAAATAACTCCCAATCTTGGGTCTTGCAATATAACTCATCTCATCTCTCAAACTAGCTAGTCATTTATCTGAAGCAGGTAAACTTAGTGCTTCCTCATAAGAAGTAGGCTCATCAAGGTCGTACATAGCACACATGGAATATTCCATTTCAATCTCAAAACAACATCAAGGAATGGTTCATGTTCACTTCTACGTAATTGATATTGTTATGAGTCACTGTCTAGTGGGAAACTCCTACGAAAAGGCAAGTTACTTGTACCATTTTTCGTGGTTGTAGGATATGATAATTCTCTATCCTTGCCAAAAGATGATGTAACTCCCTCGAGTTGTTGCAACTCAAAAAGTCCATGATCATTGTTTACTTCACCAATATTAAGAAAGTAATTCTCAATAAATGTGACATCACACGACTCTATTTCTATCATTCCTCTATTAGGATGTTCACCATGCATTATATAGCCCTTTGAGTAATTCTTTGAATATCTTTATAAGATTTGTTTGCTCTACAGCCAAATTTTTCATATTTATGGAAAGTGGTGTGAACATAACCAACAAAACCTCAAAGCTGCAAATATTCTAAATTTTATTTTGTGTCATTCCATAAGTTCTATGGGGTTGGGGGAATAGACCTAAAAGGCACGCAGTTTAAAACGTAGGTAACAACTAAAAGAGCATCCCTCTAAAATGATATTAGCAGGTTAGCTTGAGCCATCATTTATATAACAATTTCCAATAAGGCACGATTCCTCATTCCCGCTATACCATTTTGTTGTGGTATGATAGAAATTGTCAATTGCCTACGTATCTCCTTTTCCCCCCATAGTTCATGAAACTCTTTTGACAAGTATTTGTGACCTCAATCAGTATGTAAAACTTTTAAATTCCTTTCTTTTTTACTCTCAACCTCAGCAATAAAGTGTTTGAAGTAGTCCAATGCTTCAAAGCAATAGAAGATCATATAGACATAACTAACATGCGAGTAGTTGTCAATAAAGGTGAGAAATTAAGATGTGTCATAGCGTGCCTTCACATTCATACATCCGCAAATGTCAGAATGGACTAGCTCTAAAAGATAAGATATCCTAGGAGCCTATCCAAAAGGCTTCAAACAAACTTTTCCAACTAAACAGGCTAATACACACTAGGCTTATATTAGTGAGATACCCCAATAAGCATTCTCTTGCTAGTCTGGTCATTCTATCATTTTCTATGTAGCCTAGTCTAACATATCATTTCAATAAATTATAAATAACATTCTCATCATTTGAAGCCATAAAAGAAAATGAGGAGTCTAAATCTAACATAAACAAGCCATTCAAAAGAAAACCATGTTCATACAAAACCCTATCCAAATAAAAGTCCAACTGAGGGTTATCAAAATAAAAAGTAAAACCAAGCTCCAATATAGAAATAAGTAAAAATTGGTTACATTGAACATCAGGTACATAAAGCATATCATAAAGAAGTAACAAGCACCCTAGACGTATCTTGAATTGGCAGGTGTCAACTCCAAACACTTCCTCTCAAGTACCATTACCCAATATAATATATTGTGTAACAGTTGTTATTCTTCTATAGTCTATGAAACCAACTCAATCTCAAGCTACATGTTTGGTTGCTCTTGTTTCTACAACTCATTTAGGGATTGAGTGAACAACAAATATATATAAACAACCACAAGTAATGAGAGGATTATGTTTAGTGGATACATTCTTTGCCTCAGTGCAACCAAGACTATTTTCCGCTCTAGAACGTCTCTCATGTTACTTGCGCTTAAACTCAAATGTCTTGTGCTTCCCAACCTAGACAACAAGAAGGGTATTATGGTGCACATTTATGTGCTCTGCCTCTAGTTCCAAGTGGTGAAATATATAAGTAAAAGCCTTATTATTTTCATTGTGTGTCAAAACGAACTCCATTTGCCCGCAGGTTGACTCGAACAAAGATCATATGATAGCAATAACTTGTTTTTCATCAATGAGATTATTGTCAACAGCCTTTAGATCTTGAATCAAGGTAGACAACTACCTCAAATGCTTAGTCATCACATATTTAAAGTCTATAACATATTGTTCAAACCTTAAAGTAAGAGCACAGATCCCAGTAACTAATGTCTCCCATAGGCAATTTTCAGTTGGCTCCACATATCTTAGGTATTTGGACAATTCTCAAATTCCCTAATAAGGTCATGGTGCATGCTATTAAGCATTGTAAAGCATGCACAAATCTTTCTTTGCCTAAGCATAATAGACTTCTATATCATAATAATATTGGAAGAATTCCCTTCCTCAAGTTATATCATAAGACGTGACATTTTTTACAACCTCTTATTCATTAAGTAGATATTAGATTTTCCTATATCACATGTCATAATTAGTCTCATCCAGTTTCTCTCTTTTAGTAAGGTTAGTAACTACGTTCTTAGTGGTCATTATCACAACATTCATTGCTCAAGATTGACATTAGCACATATTTAATTTTATTCCCAAATCTAACTAGACCATGGAATCCCTTACATCATAGTGAGATCAAAAATTTCACAGACCACTAGTAATCATCTCCCACTATATAAGCTAAAATATCACATCTAATTAATTTTGAATAAAATTTATAGAAAAGTCTTAAAAGCTCATAACTCATGCACATATAATTCATTCATCTAGTATAAAATATCCATAATTGTTTGCGCTAAAAACATTGTGCATAAGCTCCACCCGAAGTCTCATTGTTAATTTGGTGCATCATATTAAGGTGACCTTAAAAGATATCAAGAGACATGAAACACATTTATTTACATGTCCTCAATAATAAAAATGGCATTCCCAATATTACATTTCCAAAAAAACCCCTACTATAGATCTTCTAAAAAAATAATAAATATATAGAGATGTTGTGTTACCGATATTCCTATTAGCACCTTACCAATATAAATAAAGGATAGTGTTGTCATTACACTTTATCCATCCCATAAAAATGAATGAATGCATTACATATGTGCACAACAAATTATCAATGGCAATACTGTCCATTTTCATCAAAAAATAATAAAACATTAACTCAAACATCTAATCAGAATGGAATGCACGAGGATTGAGTGGATAGATGACTCATATTTCTCACCTAATAAGAAGGGGTTTAATAGGTCAGCAAATCTTGGGATCCATATTCAATATGTACATGCATTTAACTATAAAAATTCAAAATATGCATCCACATATTTAACAAAAATCAAATAATCTGTATAAATATTCATGTACCTCAGAAAAATTGGACTTGAGAAAGTATACCAAGTGTTCCAAAAATAATTTTTATTACCATCATTTTTTAAGCCTTTTACCTAAAAAATAATTTATAAAAAAGATTTTTGAAAGTTAAACTGAACAAACAATCATATGTATTAGCTTAGTAAACAAACCCAAGCTTACACTCCAAAGATGTCAAAAATAGTAACATAAATTACAGCACGGTCCTACACGCATCCTGCATGTATGGACTTTGTTTTCCACTAGGAAATAGCATTGTTCCTTTTACACTTGCCACCGCAAAGTGTCACACTATTCAACTAAAAACTAGTTGGAAAGCCATGAATTCGATAACACTTTTCAAAAGTGTGACCTTTGTATCCACAATGATTGCACACTGGTTTATCCTTGCGAAAATTGATTTGTTTTGAGGCAAAATTTCCAGTTTTCACAGGCTTTGATGTCAAGGTAGCAATGGATTCAAGGCTAGGTACAAATATATCAAAACTGATTTCTCTCTATTTCTCTTCTTGTAATACCAAAGAAATAACTTTGTTTATGACGGAAAATGATCAAGTAATAAAATCTGACTCCCTATACTATTGAAAGAGTCACTCAGCCCCATCAGAAACTGCATTACATATTCTTCTTGCTAAATTTTTTTCAAAAAATTTTAGTGTTTCAATAGAACATTGTGGAAGATTACGTCTATAATTTGTTAACTCATTCCAAAAGGACTTCAATTTTGTGTAATAATCACTCACATATTTCTTATCTTGTTTCAATGAACTAAGTGCTTTTCTCAATTGAAAAATTCGTGGACAATTACCTTGTGAGAAACGATCTTTCCACAAGTCAGCAACATTATCAATGTCAAGAATGCTTGATCCTATGTTATTCACAACTGAATTGAGGATCCACGAGACAACTATATCATTACATCGAATCCATGACAAATAAAGAGGATTAGCTTTAGTAATCAACTTCTTGAAGATTCCATTGATGAATCCACTTTTGTTTTTAATGCTGATGGCATTGGACATTGGTCTCGATCAAGAGTGATAATTGTCACCAGTTAATCGATTGGCAACAAACATTATGTTGGGATTTTCACCACGATGTAAAAAAGAGGGGCTTGAAGAATCGTTAAGTGAGGTGTTAGGGAAAGAGAAAGAAGAAACAACACCAGAATCCATGATAAAATTCTAGAGCAGCGATAATTCTCTAATATCATAACAAAATTTGAATTATGCTATGGAGAACTTAGAAATGAAAGCACAAAGGAATGAGAACGAAGTTTCGAGAAATAGAGCTGGGGATTGAAAGAAAATCCTTTTCTTTATTACCTAAATTGAATTGTAAAACTACAAGTGCAGAAGTATTTATATGTACTTAGTACAAAAGTAAATATAAAAAGGGTACAAAAGTAAATATACAACTTATATATTTCTAATAATGACAATAAATATTCGGTTTTTCTTAACGAGTCTCTACAAATTAATCTATTAATTATCCCCAAGGCTGGCGCCATGCAACCTAGCCTAGCTACCAACGTTTTGTCCTCTTCCTTCTTTTCCACGATTTAAAAAATTCAATATAAAACCTCGATCGGACACAAACAAGACGTCAGAAACATAAGAGGGACAGCTGGCTTATAATCATGTTTCAGGCCACAAATACGTAAACTTTACAATACTCCATAATTATCGTTTTCATGCCTTTTTAGAGGGACTTTAGAAGCCACAAACTATTTAATATGGTTGACGGACACTACCAAATAAACAATACAGTGACTACTTTTCGTGAATAAACCTCCTTCTTCTTATTATTATCATTATTTTTTTTTATTATTATATTTAAAGATATTATATATAGAAAAATTCTAGTATGTCGTAAGTTTACCCTTATATTTTTACTACTTATATATTTAATTTTTACTCAAAAATTAAGAAAATAATTTTTAGTGTATTGTTATTTATTTTTTAAAATTATTTAAATATGTCAAAAATATAAATTTTAAAATAAAATACAACTTTATGTTAGCGAACATGCCAGCCGTCAAAATTGGGCTGTATGATGGCATTATCGTATATAAGTATGTATATGCGATGACCTCATGTGCATGAGGTTTGCATGCTTCTGGTCGGTGGTGACGAAATCGACTTCCAAGTCATGAGAGGTATTTTTTTTTTTTTTTTTTTTTGAAAAGAGACACTTCATTTCCTTAAAAAGACATTACAAACAATTCACTTCTTACAATCTGTTGAATACAAACTGGTGTAAGTTCAAGTTCTAACAAATCATCAGAAAGTGTGAGAGCATTTCTGGCCAGAGTATGGGCTGCCTTGTTGCCTTCCCTCCTTGTGTGAATTGCCGACCAGTTAGCAAAGGTGTTCAGTTCCCTCTTGGCATCTTCCACTATCAATCCAGCATAACTGCAGTCAAGGGAACTGCCACTAAGAAGCCTGATGACTTGTACAGCATCTCCCTCGACTGCCAGATTAGAAACACCAATATCCCTTCAGAAAACCACACCCATCATTAAGGCATAAGCTTCCCCACTAAAAAGATTCAAATTCAGCTCCCTCCTAGCCTGAAGAGTACCGATGCTTCTGCCCATATGATCTCTCAAAATGGCACCAATCCCCACTAGTCCCCAAGTAGTGTTGATGGCTATATCCCAGTTCAACTTGTAGTAGCCTGCAGGGGGTTGGATCCAGACACTAGCTAACCCCTCACCATGACTGGTTGGACAGGAGCCTTGGTGGTTCTGGCTAGACTTGTAAGCCTCTATTTCATCAAAGGCTTTGCTTAGAACCTGGTTTGGGTGCATGAAGCCCTTCCCATGAATGAATCCATTTCTTCCAGTCCATAGAGAATGACATATTACTGCCACCTCCATTAGCTCCTCCTCTTGTAGTTGTTGACTAAGAAGACCCCAGGTTTCCTTAAAGGAAGCACAGTTTAGGCTCAGCTTTTGGATCTTTTTCCTGCCCTGACTCCACACATCCCTAGTAGCCTCATAGCTCTAAAGCGCATGCTCAGTTGTTTCACATTCTAGCTTGCATACTGGGCAGTACCTGTCTGTGGCAATGTGTCTTCTCATCAAGTTTGCCATGGTGGGCAAGGCCTCATTACATGCTTTCCACATGAACATTCTGACTGCTGGGATAGTTGGTAGCTTCCACAGAATTTTCCAAACACTAGAAAGTGGATCAAGGTATGAGGACCCCCCCTTTAGTCTGGACTCCATCTCCCTCTGAAGGTGGTAGGCACTGCTGACAGAGAAATTACTGTTTTTAGTGCCATTCCACACTAATTGATCATCTCTCCCACCAATGCTAATTGGAATAGACTTGATTGCATCCACCTCATTTGTAGAGAACAGGCTGTTTATGACTGGTTCTTTCCATTACTTCAGATCCGGGTCAATAAGGTCTGCTACTAATGAAAAGGTTGTTTCCTCAGGCTTGATGGATTGTATCTTGTATGTATGAGGTTGAGGGATCCACTTGTCTTTCCATATGCTTACCCGTGACCCATTACCAATTCGCCATACCAGACCCTCCTTTAAGAGTTGTAGGCCACCTTGGATGCTCCTCCAAGCATAGGATGGCCTGCTGCCCAGCATTGAGTCCAAGAATGCCCCATTGGGAAAGTACTTTTGTTTGAGGAGCTGAGCTGGTAGTGAGCTTGGATCTTGAAGTAGGCGCCAGTTGCGTGAAGGAATACACGAGTCATGTTAGCCGATATTCGGGACCTTATTTGGTGTCTATTTTAGAGAAAAAAAAAATTGAATAAATACTAATAAGAAAACTTGAAGAAGAAGAAGATTAAAAACATAAAAAATGAACAAATTAGTCACGGCACGTATTACCTAGCTAGAGATTATTAGTCAAGCCACTAGCCCAGTCGCACCTCCTTTCTTCCACGGTTTGTAGATCACGGTTTCTTCCTTACGCACCTCTCAGTTTAGGAAACTACTAGAGTATCTTAAAACGACGCCACACTTCAAAATCAAGAGGTTAACATGAATATTTTCAAAAAACTTTAGAGAGATGAGAGGTCTTTAATTTTTTATGCATTTATTTATTTTTTCTACGTACACAACACTGACATAGGTAAGACTTGTATTTTAAAAATCTCTTGATGGGATGATTAATTAACTTTCCTAAAAGTTAATTTTCTAGTGTGGAGAATTAATTAATTTCTTATAACTTCTCCAACTTTGTGGACAGTAAATAAGTCATCCACTAGTTCACAATGGGCTCATTTTAAAATTTAAGATCTGCTATTAGAGTTGTTAAGTGAGTAACCTTATAAAATTATAGGCGAGCCCTAAAATTTAGTTTTAACCCTTAAAACTCGTGTGCTTGATAAACAAACTACCCTTAAGACCCAACTCCCAGACCCACATGTGTATAAAGCCCTCACCATGCACTATACTTCTTCCTCCTCCATGAAGCCCTAAGGTCGCCATATGAATGTCCAGCAGTCCTGCCTCCCTCTATTTTGCTCAATCATGGATAGCCATTGCACCCAGCATTACCGTCGAGAGCCTTCTCCACAACTTAACCTCCCTTACACTGCACAACACTATCATCACGCGTTAACCAAGCATCCATGGCAGCCACGTGATGAATCACGTATATTGAAACGACTAAGACTATTATATATATAATATATATAATTAATTTCAACTCTATATGAAATTAAAATAATGCGTGATAAATATATATTCACATCTTATATCTTCGGGTAATTTAATTAGATCAAAAGGATGTTTCCTTCATCTTTTTTATTCTTTTTGAAACAAGATTATCGAACGTTCATATTATCTTCAAAAAAAATTAATGACAATAAATATTCGGTTTTCCTTTACAAGTCTCTACAAATTAATATATTAATTATCCAGCTTAGAAAAAAAAATAATATATTAATTATCCCCAAGGCTGGCGTCAAGCAACCTAGCTAGGCCCAGCTACCAACGTTTTGCCCTCTTCCTTCTTTTCCACGATGTAAAAAATTCAATATAAAACCTCGATCGGACACAAACAAGACGTCAGAAACAGACGAGGGACAGCTTGCTTATAATCATGTTTCAGGCCACAAATACGTAAACTTTACAATACTCAATGATTATCGTTTTCATGCTTTTTTAGAGGGGCTTAGGAACCGTAAACTCTATAATCTGGTTGACGGAGACTACCAAAATGAACAGCATTATCTACTATGGTTACTTTTCGTGCATCACCTCCTCCTCCTTCTTCTTATTATTATCATTATTTTTCTTATTATTATTATATTTGAAGATACTATATATATATATATATATAGAAAAATACTAGTATGTCGCGAGTTTGCCCCTCATGTATTTATTTATTTTATTTAATAATTAAAAAATAATTTTTAGTGTATTGGTATATTTTTTATTTTTAAAATATAAAAAATAAAAGAACATAAAAATAAAAAAACAATTTTATCCTCGTCCAGTTTTAAAAGTTAGACGCATGCAAGCATTACTCATATAATCATATAAATATATATATATATATATATACACACACGATGACCTCATGTGCATGAGCTTTGCATGCTTCTGATCGGTGGTGACGAAATCGAGTTCCAAGTCATGAGACGTAGAACTTGCGTGCAGGAGTACACAAAAATCATGTTAATCGATCGAGACCTTATTTGGTGTCAATTTTAGAGTACAAAAATTGACTAGGTACAGATAAGAAAACTTGAAGAAGAAGAAGATTAAAAAAAAAAAAAAAATGAACAAATTACTCACGGCAGGTATTATTTAGAGATTATTTTCATGTCTTTTCAAATTTTGAGCTTGGGCATGGAATCCTGGCTGTTGACCAGAAATTTCACCGCCGTTGACTGGATCCACTCAAGCCACCAGTCCGGTCGCACCTCCTTTATGCCACGGTGTGTAGATCACGGCTTCTTCCTCACGCACCTCTCAGTTTACCAGACTTCTTTTTCAAGAGGTTCTGGTTCAGTGCCTTTCGGAAATTGGAGTCATTGGACCCCAGGCTTTTATCTCTGTCAGTCAAGCATGTGCGCCCTTTATTACAAAACGACATCATCTTTCGTCGTGTGTAAGATATTTTCCCATAAGTCCTGCATGCTTTTTTATGGATAGCGATGCTCTATTTTTTTTTATTATGGTTGTACCAGTCAGTGTATTTTTTTTTTTTTTTACCAGAATTAAAAATCTAAAAATTTAAACTTCTTACATAACCTTAAAAAAAGAAATCAATTAAAAATAAATTAAATTTTATTTTTAAATTTAATCATACAACTTAATTAAAAATAAATTAAATTTTATAAAAATTGACTCAAAAAGTAAACGAATGTTAATTTTTATAAAATTAAATTTATTTTCAATTATATTACATGATTAGGTTGATGGATTAAATTTTTTTGTTTTAACTTATACAAAGTCATTTCTAATTTTAGATTCACAATCTAAATTTAAAGAGCAATTAAAAAAATAATTATAAATAAAGAAATAATAAATAAAATGTAAGAATATTTTAAATTTTAATTATTTGAAAAAGACTCTCCACCTTTTAATTTCCTAACGTGGAGAATTAATTAATTTTTTATAACTTCTTCACAGACAGTAGATAGGTCATCTACTAATTCACAATAGGCTCATTTAGAATTTAAGATCGGTAGTTAGAGTTGTCAAGTGAGTAAGCATATAAAATTATAGGCAAGTCCTAAAATTTAGTTTTAACCCTTAAAACTCCTGTGCTTGATAAACACACTATCGTTAAAGACCAGACCCAACTCCCAGACCCACATGTGTATAAAGCCCTCACCATGCACAATAATTCTTCCTCCTCCATGAAGCCCTAAGGTCGCCATCTGATTGTTGCGTACTCCGGTCTGTCTAAAATCACACAAGACGATATTTAAGTGGTTAGCAAATTGCCTACATCTACTGGAGCTTCTTTTACTGAATTTGTACGAGATTTACAAAAAAATCTACAAACTTCTCTCACTCTCTCACGTCCTTCATTTCTCTCTATTTTCCCACTCTCATATTTGCCCACATTCAGTAACATACATCGCACTTTCTCTAGTAAACTACGATTCATTCGTTCTGCCACACCGTTCTGCTGTGGTGTACCTCGTACCGTGAAGTGTCTGACAATTCTCTCTCTTCAGCATACTTCCATGAAGGGGTCTAAAGTCTACTCACCTCCATTATCATATCTGAGCCTTTTGATCTTTCTGTCGGTATGAGTCTCAATCATTTTCTTCCAATTAAGGAAGATTTTTAGCACTTCATCTTTAGTCTTCATCGTATACACCCACACACGACGAGAATAATCATCCACAAAAGTTACAAACCAATGCTTACTTCCCAATGATGCATTTTGGATAGGTCCCCAAACATCGGAGTGTACATAGTCAAGTATTTCCTGTGTATTGTGTACTGCGGTTTCAAACTTGATCCGTCTCTGCTTTCCCAATACACAATGCTCACAGAAAGACAGTTCACTAGTCTTGGCACCTTTGAGTAAGCCTTGCTTCACCAGTGTTTACAAAGTTTTTTCTTCAGAATGTCCCATACGCATATGCCAAAGACTGGTGGTGTCGGCATCAGTCTCATCTAGCTTCTCACAGCATGTGGAAGCTCTTCCATCAATAGTACTTCCTTGCAAGAAGTACAAATTTCCTCGCCTCAAACCCTTCATTGCCACCTGAACTCCCATTAGTACTTTGAGAGTTCCATCTTCAATGGTGATTCTGAATCACTTTGAATTCAGGAATCCCTTTGAATTCAGAGATCCTAGTGAGATGAGATTCTTCCGCAAGTCTGAAACATACCAAACTTCTGTCAAAGTCTTGACACTGCCATCGTGCAGCTTTAACCGAATGCTATCTATTCCCTAAGTCTTACAGGTACTGTCATTGCCCATAACTACTACTCCACCCTCAATCTTTGTGAAGTCAGTAAACCAGTCCCGATTGGGACACATATGATAGGTACATCTGGAATCCATAATCCATTCATCGAAATGACAAATGGATGATGAACTTGTCAAGGAAAAATTTAAATCATCATCTCTGTCCACGACATTGGCTATGGTGGGTTGATTCTGCTATTGTTCCTTTAGTTTGGGACAATTTTTCTTCCATTGTCCTTTGTTACAACAAAAGGAACACTCATCTCTAGCGAATTTTCTGCCGACTGATAAACCACGTTATGTGATCCGGATTTTCGATTGAAAACTTTTCTTCTTTCCGAGATACCTTGACTGTAGTCTCCCTTTTGCTGTTAACGCTTCACTTAATGTATCTTGTTGTACCTGCTTATCTTTTTTATGGTACTCATTGCTAATTAAAGAACTAGATACATCTTCAAAACTAATCTTTTCTTTTCCATACAGTAGAGTAGTAATTAAATGCTCATATGTATCAGGCAAGAAATTTAACAAAAGTAAAGTTTTATCTTCATCTTCGATTTCAACACCCAAGTTTATCAAATCTGCAATAATTTGGTTATAACTATTCAAATGTTCGGACATAAAATATCTTCACGAAATTGGAATTTGAAGAGCTTTTTCTTCAAGTGCAAATGACTCTCAATGCTCTTCTTCATGAACTTATCCTCCAATTTTTGTCAAAGTTTCTTAGCATTTGTCTCTCTCATAACAAAATACTTTTGTTCTTTGGTAAGGCATAACCTAATTGTACTACAATCTTGGGTATTAAGCTTCTTCCAATCATGTTCAGTCATATCATCTAGCTTTCTGTCCAACGCAATATTCAACTCTTGTTGGATCAAAACGTCCATGACTTCACACTGTCACATGCCGAAGTTGCTTGTTCCATCAAATTTCTCAACTTCAAACTAGACATTTGACACTGTGGACCGACGCCCAGAGCTACTGGCATTTTCAGAGCTCCTATCTCTTCCAAATCCTTCTATTTGAATTTAGAAAATTTAGACAACAAAATTTTAAAATTCTAACCGTACGGATGAGTCCGCAATGATCCAAATAGTTAAAAAACACTATTTGATCGTTGAAATCGGACTCCAAATGGCTTAGATCAAGCCAAAAGTAGATCTAAAAAATGAACGGTCTTGATCGTCTGGCCCATGAGATGCACGCGCGACAGTGGCGTGTAGGGCGCGTGTCGTACACACACTTGCTGCTGTTGGGCGTGTGGGAATGCGTCTAGAGCGTGAAATACACACGTTGAGTACCTCTAGGGCCTGTGGGGGTGCGTGAGGTACGTGAGAGGCACGCGTTTCAACCTCCGGGCTCGTGGTGGAGCGTGTGTGCGCTTGGTGGCCCGTGATTGGCACTCGTCTTCAACCTCCGAATGCGCGTGGAGCGCATGGGTTCACGCTCCTATATTCTACCGACGCATACTGCTTCGTTCGACCTCCGTTTTCGATTCCGTTTGCGGTAAAGGATTCGTCTCGACGCGAGAAACACCCTGGAGTTGTCAAAAGTTAATTTTGAACAACTTCATTTATGGACAGCACGAACTAGAGCTCTGATACCAATTGTTACGCACTCCAACCTGTCCAAAATCACACAAGACAATATTTAAGTAGTTCAGCAAATTGCCTACATCCACTAGAGCCTCTTTTACTGAATTTGTATGAGATTTACAAAAAACTCTACAAATTTCTCTCACTCTCTCACGTCCTTCATTTCTTTCTATTTTTCCATTTCCATATTTGCCCACCTGAGCTCTCCTATTTATAGGAGAGAGCAACTTACAACGTACGATTTCGATGCAACTACTTTTGACTTTGCTGGAGAGAATTGTGTAGGTGGCCTAATATAGCTAAGAAAGAAAACAGTGCCTAATACAACAAGAGAAAGAACGGTGAAAATGTTAGTTTCACACTACAGATGATTTTCAACACTGAATGTCCAGCAATCCCTGCCTCCCCCTATTTTGCTCAACCATGAATAGCAATTGCACCTAGCATTACCGTCAAAAGCCTTCTCCACACCTTAACCTCCCTTACACTGCACAACACTATCATCACGCGTTAACCAAGCACCCATGGCAGCCACTTGATTAATCACGTATATTAAAACGACTAAGACTATTATATATATAATATATATATATAATTAATTTTAACTCTATATGAAATTAAAATAATGCATGATAAATATATATTCACATGTTTTTTTTTTTTTTGAAAGGTATATTCACATCTTATATCTTCGGGTAGTTTAATTAGATCAAAAGGATGTTTCCTTCATATTTTTTATTCTTTTTTAAACAATATTATCGAACGTTCAAAATTATCTTCAAAAAAAATTAATGACAATAAAAATTCGGTTTTCCTTTGCAAGTCTCTACAAATTAATATATTAATTATCCCCAAGGCTGGCGTCAAGCAACCTAGCTAGGCCTAGCTACCAACGTTTTGTCCTCTTCCTTCTTTTCCAAGATATAAAAAATTCAATATAAAACCTCGATCGGATACAAACAAGACGTCAGAAACATCAGAGGGACAGCTTGCTTATAATCATGTTTCAGGCCGCAAACACGTGAACTTTACAATACTCAATGACCATTGTTTTCATGCTTTTTTTTTAGAGGGGTTTAGAAACCGCAAACTGTACAGCACGGTACTACAGGTATCGCTGGCGGCTCGCGCTGGTAATTACCGTTAGATGAAAAAAAAAAGAAAATTGTTTTGTCTTTTTTTAAAAAAAATTATTTTTAAGTATTTTTAAATATTTAAAAAAATATAAAAAGTTTATAATAATATTAAATAATTTTTTTAATCTTTAAAAATATTAGCCAACAATAACCTTAACAAGAGCCACTAGAGATGACCTTAATGTTTTCCAACAATATAATATGATTGGCGGAGCGGAGACTGCCAAATGAACAGTATTATCTACTATGGTTACTTTTCGCGCATCTCCCCTCCTCTTTTTTATTATTATCATTATTTTTCTTATTATTATTATATTTGAAGATACCGTATATATATAAAAAAATACTAATACGTCACGAGTTTATCCCTCATGTATTTATTGTTTTTATTTAATAATCAAGAAAGTAATTTTTAATATATTTATATATATTTTTATTTTTAAAATATAAAAAATAAAAAAACATTAAAATAAGAAAGCAACTTTATGCTCGTCCAGTTTTAAAAGTTGGACGCACGCAAGCATTACTCATATAATCATATATATATATATATATATATATGTGTGTGTGTGTGTGTGTACACGTACGTGTGCTATGAACTCATGTGCATGAGCTTTGCATGCTTCTGATCGGTGGTGACGAAATCGAGTTCCAAGTCATGAGACGTAGAAGTTGCGTGCAGGAGTTCACAAAAGTCATGTTAACCGATCGAGACCAAACAAGGTGTCAATTTTAGAATAAAAAAAATTGACTAAGTACTGATAAGAAAACTTGGAGAAGAAGAAGAAGATTAAAACAAAAAATGAACAACTTACTCACGGCATGTATTATTTAGAGATTATTTTCATGTCTTTTCAAGTTTTGAGCTTGGGCACGGAATCCTGGCTGTTGACCAGAAATTTCACTGCCTTTTTACTACATTTTTACAATTAAGGTTTTTTTTTTTTTTTCTTTTTACTATTTGACCAGAATTAAAAATCCCAAAACTTGAACTCTTATATAATCTACAAGAAAATAAAATTTAATCAATCAACATATATAATTATATAATTTAATTAAAAATAAATTAAATTATATAAAAATTGACTCAAAAAGTAAAAGAATGTTAATTTTTATAAAATTAAATTTATTTTTAATTAAATCAAATGATTATGTTGATTGATTATTATTATGTTTTTAACTTGTACAAAATCATTTCTAACTTCAGATTCTCAATTCAAATTTAAAGAGCAATTAAAAAAATAATTAAACTTAAAGAAGTAATAAATTAAATGTAACAATATTTTATCCTTTTCTATTATTTCAAAAAAAAAAAACTCTCTGACCTTTTCTACTCCACAGATTCATTTTAAACACATTTCATGAAATGTGTTTAAAATAAATCTCTTCACGCGGGCCTATTTTTACTTACAAATGTAATATGTTGGCTTGGTTTTAATTTGGTCTTTGTTGCATGTAGGTGAGACTTATATTTTTATACAGTTTAAATTATATTAAGTATTTATTATGATTTGTTTATAATAATAAATTACAAGAATTTAAATTTAAACAATCTAAGATTGGTGCCAAGAGAAAGAGAAAAAATGTATTCAATTTGTTTGTCATACTTATGCAAAGTCGTTTCTTGAATATATTTAATTTAATCATGTATGGTTGAAATGTAAGCAAGAAAACTTCCAGAAGATGTCTTAAACATAATTAGTGGCATTGCAGCAACAATAGATAAGGTCTTGAACACGAATTTCACTGCAACAACAACAAATGAGGTGTTACTTCTTGGCACACAACAAAGTGTCCTTACACAGGTATGCAATAATTCAGTTGGATGTTTCTTTGCTTGTGACATCCCTCATTTTATTATGTTTTTAATTAGTTATTTTGCTAATTATTTTATTGGTTCCTTTATTTTAAATTGATTATTATTATTATTGTGTTATTTGATTGTTTTTACTGTTTAAATTGTATAATTTATTTTAAGGTGCTTTTCTTGTTATTAGTTACTATTTATTATTTAATGGCTCTTAATTTTAAATGATTTTTATTGTTGCGTTTTATTAATTTATTTTACTTAGTTACTGTGTTTTTAATTCAACCTATCGTTTTCATCCTCTTCGTTGGATAAGTTTTAAGATCCTGAGACGTAGGACTTGAATTTAATTTCATTTCATTTTTTCTTTTTTCCTTTTTCTTTTTCATTTCTTCCTTTTTTCTCTTTCTCTTTTTTTTCTTTCTTTTCCTTCAGCCCGCGCAGCAACTCCCTCTCTCTTTCTCCACCGAATCTCTTCTCTCAACCCAGCCCTGCCATGCACCACTCCACCTCACCACCGCCCACCTCGTTGGCTCCCCCTCTAGCCAGGGACCCACCTCCATCGAGTCCAGCTTCCATCTCGCTGTCACTCTCTCCCACAAGCGCACACAAAGCCGCAGGTTCAACAACCCAAATTCGTCGTCCTCTGTCGCTTGGCCACCACACCATCACCATCCAATTCCTGCCTCACCATCTACACACCCTAGCCTCCCCAGTCCCAATCGTGCCTTCACCTTCCCCTACTCTCCCTCTCTCTCGCACGGCCTAGATCTGCTACTAGGCCCACCGTGGACCTCCTTCTCAAGCCATCATCAAGCTCCACAAACCTATAAGTTAAAATATTTATTTTATTTAACTTTTTTTTATCTAAAAAATAATTTTTATAATTATAGAATATATAAGCGAGACGTAATTTTTTTTTTAAATAAGTAAATATAAGACACTTTTAATAATAACCTCTTTCATTTTTAAAATTATTGTACTGTACTTGCCAACTTACTGTAACTATAATTATTTTTTCCAATAATTTATCGAGGTTGCATCGATCGTCACATCCCAAGCAACTAGTGGCGCGCGGACGAACCTAGCTACCAATGTTTTGTCGTCTTCCTTCTTTTCCCCGGCTGACTGTTACAGGACACGACGAACATTTCTATTCCTTTTACAGCTATATCATATTCCCCTGGAACTCAGCCAACCTCAACCACTAACTTTTGAGAAAAGGGTTGGTATCTTCGACTATAAATAGGGTACCTCTACCTCAACATAATCACCACAAACTCACATTCGACGCTACTGCAAGCTCAGAGAGAGAGAGAGAGAGAGAGAGAGAGAGAGAGAGATGGAAGTTGTAAAAGTGCTGCACATGAATGGAGGAAAGGGAGACACAAGTTACGCAAATAACTCCCTAGTTCAGGTGAATTACTTAAGCATTAACCCCTGTTTTGTTATGGTATATATATAATGTACTGCTACTGTTGTTGGCTTGATTAACGTATGCAAAGAAGAGCAAATTAATTTTATGGTACTTTCATGATTTAGTTGAAGTACTTAGGCTTCGTAGTCATCATCGACTTCGATTTTACTAGCTAGCTAGTAATAAAAGTTTCCAATCCACAAGGATTTTCCCCCATGTCTCGTGCCATCACAAATGTGCAAATGAAACTAGCCTGCTTACCCAAAATTAAATAAATGAAATAAAGAAACTAGCCTGCTTACACTGGCTATCTTTTCCTACGCATGGATAGCTGCATTCAAACGTTTGGCTTGGACTGCAGCTATTTCGTTAAAAAAAAAATTATTGCTGCATTTCTTGTTACGCAGTTTTGCTAGTGTGATATTAGCACCTTTTTTTTTCAAGAAAATCATTGATATAGAGCAGCTGTTTGCACACTTTCTGTGTAAACTGTAGAGTATATATACATGGAGAAGAACTCATTCAAGTTCTATATTTTGGAAATGCAGCAAAAGGTCATATCCATGACCAAGCCCATTACAGAGGATGCCATTACCCAACTCTACTGCAGCACGTTGCCAAAGAGCCTAGTGATCGCAGACTTGGGTTGTTCTTCCGGACCAAATACTTTGTTCGTGGTTTCTGATCTTATCAAGGTAGTGAACCAACTTCGCCAAAAACTAAGGCATCAATCACCCGAATATCAAGTGTTCTTGAACGACCTACCGGGAAATGACTTCAATACAATTTTCAAGTCGTTGCCAAGCTTCCAGAAAAAAATGAGCAGTCAATTGGGAGCTGGTGCTGGTCCATGCTTCTTTGCAGGTGTTCCTGGTTCTTTCTACGGCAGGCTTTTCCAGAGCAAAACTCTGCATTTTGTCCATTCTTCTTATAGCCTCCAATGGTTATCTAAGGTAATTAACATTTTCTATGACAGGAAAAATTAAATCAAGCCATAATGTTATGATTGGAACGTCTAGTACTAGTGCCGAACCAAATGAAACAAGTTGAATGAAAATGGGCAAACAATTGCAGTGAATGTGTGTGTGTGTGTGTGTGTGTGTGTGTGTGTGTGTGTGTGTGTGTGATGTGTGTCATTTGGAGGAAAGATTAAGATAAAGTAGACCAATCCGACATTTGTACTGGGGATTCCTCTTTTTTATATATAGTTTTCAGTACTTGAGACAATTTTGCTTTATTAAAAAGAGATTTAATTATTTTAACTTCATTGGATTGATTTTACCAAATTCAGTAATAGAAATGATCGAATGTTGCTGTTAATTATTAGGTTCCCGAGCAGCTGGAGAGCAACAAAGGGAACATTTACATGGCACGGACAAGCCCCCCAAGCGTACTAAGGGCTTACCATGCACAGTTTCAACAAGATTTCTCAATGTTTTTGAAGTGTCGTGCAGAGGAGTTGGTGTTAAGCGGGCGAATGGTTTTGACACTTTTGGGAAGAAGAAGCGAAGATCCGTCTAGCAAAGAGTGTTGTTACATATGGGAACTTTTGGCTCTTGTACTCAATGAAATGGTCTCCGAGGTAACCTATAATATATACAATCTATCAATAGACTCATCATGATAATCTATTAATAAGCCATAAATAATTGATTATTAGTTATTGGTTTCATTAAGTATTAGTTATTGAATTCACGAAAACTAACAACTTCATTATATTTTCCATTTGTATTTAGGAGATATGCCTCACCATATACATTACTTAATTTATGTTCTCTATTGTCTAAATCCTTGTAGGGATTTATAGATGAAGAAAAAATGGATTCTTTCAACATTCCTCAGTATACACCATCTCCGTCAGAAGTGAAATCTGAAGTTCTGAAAGAAGGATCCTTCTCCATTGCTTGCCTAGAGGTATCTGAAGTGAATTGGAACATTTATAGCAATGATGGTGGTTATAATGTTGCACAGTGCATGAGAGCCGTGGCTGAACCCTTACTTGTTAGTCACTTTGGAGAAGCAATCATTGAGGAGGTTTTCAGTAGGTATAGGGAAATTCTTTCTGATCGGATTTCAAAAGAGAACACTCGTTTTGTCAACGTGATTGTTTCCTTGATAAAAAAGGAATGATGATGATCTTGATCAAGATATATGTCAATGGCTTTCTATGTAGTAGTTACTATATCATAGATTGAAATAAGGGCTCTTCAGCCTTGCACCGTTTCACGGCATGAATGAATCATGCACTTAGCTATAGTTTGTAATGGTTATCTTCGAATAATTTGGTAGTTCAAAGCTAGCTAGCTACTGTATGTTTCGTTTCGAATTTCCATCCAGATCAGGGTTCAAAAATGTATTATCTGCTGGTGCTTAATTTGTTATTTATATATATACTTAATTAAATTATAATACTCTGAGTATGAAAGTTTAATTCTTTATATTATATATTTCTGCATGAATTATCAATAGGAGATTAATCACTGAAACCCAACCAGTAAATTATAAAATATTTATATACCACCAGCCAGGTAGCTTGTTTCTGGGGACCATTACGCCGAATGACCTAAAATATCACTAGAAACAAACAAAATTAAAAAAATGAATCATCTGAAATACCAGCCCATTTCATAACAAACTAGTACAAAACTTGCGCATTTCATGCCCAACATCACTATTCATCATGAGCAAATAAGAAATATTAATCGCAGAATCGATTCCGTCCCGCGTTAATCACCCTCATACGGCCTATATATATACGAATAAGTCAAATAAGTTTGCTTGGTTTAGTTTCTTTGTCGGCCTACGCACGCGTACGTACACAACCACACGATAAGTTTCACAATCTTGCCGGTAAACGTACTATGTTTCTACCGCAAGATACTCAATTGACTACCCACTATGTCTTCTTCATGCAGACTCTTTTATCTTTTTTCTAGAACCATAACCATCTAAAAAGAGGAAATTAAGAAGAAAAGTGTTAAATAAAGTAAATTTACTCGTCTTACAGCTAACCATTGTCAAATTGTTATAGTTACTCTTTTATGTCAATTAGGAAATTACTATAGCAACACTTCAAAATCAAGAATTTAAGGTCTTTACTTTAAAAAACTGTAGAGAGATGAGAAGCAGGGGTGTAACCGGTCTAGTTTTAGATAAAATTTAAGATTGAACCAATATGTATCAATTTTACATTTTTTAAAACCGATTACGCATCGGTTACTCCCCTAAATCGATACTCCGATTTTATCAATTTCAGACAAAATTTAGAATCGAGCCGATATATAATATAGTATATAATACTATAGTAATAATATATTTGTAGTATATTATAATATATATTGTAATTGTATTATAGACTACAGTAATATAATATAGTGATATATTATAGTATATTATAATATATAGCGATATAGTATTAGTATATTATAATATATAGCAATATAGTATTAGTATAACTATTGATATATACAATAAACTATAGAGATTTAAATTTTAAAATTTAATATTATATTAACTAGTAATTTATCATCTAAAACAAAATTATTTTACACATAATTATATATTATATATAAAAATTATATACAATATAAAAAATTAAAATATATATATGAACCGGTCCGGTTCAGTCCGATCAAGTTTTAGAAAAAGAAAAACAGAAACCGGACCCGTTTTGACCTGTTTTAAGAAAAATAAAATTGGTACCGAACCAAACCAAATTCGGTACCGAACCAAACCCACCGATCCAGTCCGGTTTACCAGTTCACCAGTTTTTTTTACACCCAAATGAGAGTTCTTTAATTATTTATGCATTCACTCATTTTTATCTACACACACAACTAATGTAGGTAAGACTCTTATTTAAAAAGTTTCCTGAGGTTAATTAACTTCCTTAGGAGTTAATTAACTCTTAGTGTAGAGAATTAATTAACTTCTTATAACTTCTCCACGTATGTGGACACCACATAGCTCAAGGGATACTCATTTAGTAACTTCTCCCACTAGTTCACAATGGGCTCATTTTGGAATTTAAGATTGACCCATAGTTGTTAAGTGAGTAAGCCCATAAAATTATAGGCAAGCTCTAGAATTTAGTTGGACCCCCTAAAACCCGTGTGCTTGATAAACACAATACCATAAGTACCCTTAAGACCCAACTCCCAAACTCACATGTGTATGAAGCCCTCACCATGCATTGTACTTCTTCCTCCTCATGAAGCCCTATGGTCACCATCTGAATGTCCAACAGTCCCTG
Source organism: Carya illinoinensis (assembly GCF_018687715.1). NCBI lineage: Eukaryota > Viridiplantae > Streptophyta > Magnoliopsida > Fagales > Juglandaceae > Carya > Carya illinoinensis. The sequence goes on along the minus strand of NC_056758.1, from coordinate 6,901,589 downwards.
TCTCCCTCTATTTTGCTCAACCATGGATAGCCATTGCACCTAGCATTACTGTCGAGAGCCTCCTTCATGCCTTAGCCTCCCTTACACTACACAACACCATCATCACATTAGCCAAGCACCCATGTTAGCCACAATGAAGTAGAGCAACCCAACATACAACAGCTCCTCCACGTCTCCTCCCTCTGCCATCATGCACCACCCAGCGACGCTATGAATTCGAACGTTGTGAGCCAACTTATGTCCACCCATGGAGCAACACCTATTTGATTGCACTCCCCAGCTAACCGAGAAGCAAGGGCCAATAGAGACACCTCCCTCAACAAAAGCACACACTAGCCAGCCACTAATCGAGAGCCCCGTTCAATTACAAAACCCTTCCATGTTAGCCACCAAAGCCCAAAAAAATGCACGATCTAATCGTGAAGCCAACTAAACTGTTGCACCAACGCTGCCCATGTCCACGTGAGCCGTCCATGAGACTTCCACCGCCACACTCAGTTGAAGCCTTACGACATATGCATCACCACCATAGTCCTAGCACCACCCGACATGATGGATCCACCACCAAGCCGTAAGCCTTAAGATTCTCATACTTTCTACACCAAAAATGAAGCACCCATAGCCGATCGTTGCACTACATGGATGTTCACCAACCACCAACGACTGGTCAACCACACCAAGCCAAAGGCCACCAACCAAGACACTGCATAGCTCCACACTTTCCGTCGATCCCAACCCATTTCCGAGGTGAACCCTTTAGACCTAAAATCCATAAAATATAAAACCTAGATACAAAAAGTCCTCCAAAATCAAATATCTCAAAAATCCTTCCAAGTGAAATAAACTAAATAATGGAAAATTTTATCTTAACTTAGATAAATCCACTTATGCCTCCTGACACTTATCTCACATTTTTCTTATAATCTTGTTGCGTGCCATATATTCCATCTGTCAAAACCATCAAAGACAACTTTTAAAAAAATGGTGGATAAAGGGGTGAGTCCACTGACTTAGTAAGTAGTGAACATATACTAGGATGTAAACATGAGCCAATTACATAGTACATAAATAAATAGTTCTCAAAATATGGCAATGGTATTTTCCAAAGCATTTCATTACAATAATATATATACATACATATAAGACCTTAGGCACAAGCATATTGAATAACATTGGAAACAAAAACAGATGCCACGCTTACCCCCCCTAAGGCAAGATTGTGCACGTCTGTGGTTAGCCAAGCTAAACATAAATCATTGTTTTGTCACCAAAGTGATGCACTAAAAAAGGGGACCATATTTACCTCAATGGCAAGATAGTATAATCTGCATAAAATCAAGTAGAACATAAATCACTATGTTAGAAAAATGGTTTGTACTCAAACAGAGACCATTATTTTATCCTATGGCAGAGCTGGAGGTGATTATTATATCCATGGCAAGGACAAAGGCCACTATTGTATCCTGTGTCAAGGCTAGACATTAGAGACCACTACTATAATGTCTCAGGATTTTTAGATACAATGAAATAATAAAATAGTATACTAACCAAATAATATCATATAATCGAATAAAATATTTTAGTCTTCACATTTTATGCAGTAAAGGAACAGAGTGCCCAAAATTTGTGGGCCTAATACCAATTAAATTTGGTCCACTTGGTCCATTGATATGCAATGAGATTTAATCCAATTATTGGCCCCAATAAGATTCCATTCTCCACTATAACAAATTTTGGGCCTGTGACCTATTCAAAACATTCAATACACCTCAATTCGGCTTTTGAAAACATTAGCCCATTAATTTCATTCCAAAATTATCCACTAAACCTTAACGGGTCTTAGAATATACTTTTAGGCCAATGAGCCTAATTAAAATATCTAACCAACCTCAAAAAATAATCATTCGTGAGCATATCCAATATTACTCATTAAACCTAATTTAGACCCAATAAAATCATCCATAATTTCTTATAATATTCAGTCAGGTGTTATAACCCTACACGCAAGCACAATTGCCAAACCCCCATAATTCATCCTCCTCTAAGCTTCACTGTCGAGAACCGCCAACCCCAACTCCATGAAGGCCTCTCAAGTCACAGCAGCTCAGCCATACGCTATCATACACGGCCCTGCATGGAAGGGGGGCCACCCAGCCTATTCAACCATGATTAACTGCCCATGCCAACCCCTTGCACATCCAACCACCTGCTCTCCCTCCACTGTTGGTATACTCTCTCTCTCTCTCTCTCTCTCTCTCTCTCTCTCTCTCTCTCTCTCTCTCTCTCTCTCTCTCTCTCTCTTGCTTGATATCCTCTCCAATGTCACTTATCAGTGGGTCATGGGCTAAGCCTAAGTTACTATTAGCCTGTGTTTCAGGTTTAGAAGAAAATATGTAGTGTTTATAAGCATGTGATCATGGGCTGCATTAACGTGTTACAGGTTTATGTTAAGGACAAATTTTGTTGTGCATCTTGACTGGATTTGTGAGAGTTCGAGCTGGTGAAAGGTTAGACTATTGTGAGGGTACTTGCAGAAAGTCAGGAAACTAAAGTTGGATTCACAAACACAAGGTGTACAATTTTAATGTTGATATTTTAGAGTTAAATGAATTTGGGCTTATGATAGATTTAGGTTTTTATGAAAAATAGGTCATTAGTATTTTAAGTTTTATTTTACAAGTATGTGCTCAAGTAGAAACTTACGTATGATTGAAAATTGACCCAAGTTACGTTCTTATTTATAGGTGACGATTGATATTCACTTGGCACTATTGTAAAGAAATTTGGGGAAGCTAAAATGTACAAGTAAGCGGTACTCCTATACTAGGCTTTTCTTAAATCTGTTTGGGTTGATCTTGAGAAAAGCATGCATATTTTGTCATAAAAACAACCTCTGTTATTTTTTGCACTAGTCTTTGTATCTGACCTTTGAAATCTGACATTTTATCATGACAGGTGTAAACATGAAAAATTTTTGTACTATATTCCTCCACTACATAAAATGTGAAATCTGGAATTTCTAATTGATTATATGGTATTTATTTGCTCATTACTATGTTATGATATAATATTGCATATGAAAACCTTAAGCCATAAGATTTTGTTCTACATTAGTTACAGGCCTTGCCATATGTTATAATAGTGGCCTTTGGCCTTGCCACGACTTATAATAGTGGCCTCCGGCTATACCATGCGTGGCTCTATTCTGAGTGTAATCACTTTGGTGAGTAAATGACTTATGTTCTGCTTGGCTATCTGTAGAATATACAATCCTACCACGGGGATAAACATGGCCTTTGTTTTGGGTGTATCACTTCAACGACAAAACAATGATTTATGTTATGCTTGACTAACCACAAACATGCACAACCCTACAACAAGGGTAAACATGGCATCTATTTCTATTTTTTATGTTGTTTCAATTATACTTGTGCCTAAGGTCTTTTATATATATTATTAGTGTAATGAAATGCTTCTGAAAATGCCACTATCATATTTTTTACAACTGCCTATTTCTACAATCTGTAACTAGCTCATATTTACACACTAATATAGGCTTGCTGTTTACCGAGTCGGTGGACTCACCATCCAACATTTTTTAAGATTATTGATGGTGGTGACAATTGGAATTGATGGCACATGTCAAGATAATTAAAAAAAGAAATGTGAAATAAGTGTCAGGTGGCATAAATAGATTTGTATGAGTTAAGAAAAAATTTGCCAATGTTTAGTTTATTTTACTTGGAAGAACTTTTGAGACATTTAATTTTTAGAGGAAATTTTGTATTAAAGTTCTTATTATTGTAGATTTCATGTTAAAGGGTTCACCCCCATGTATTGGGCATGATAAACAATCTCCACCTAATTTCTCAATCAATTATCCTTCATACGGAAAGTGAAGCATACGACCTAACGAGAATGCAATGGGTAGGAGTACCATATTAAGTCACCATCTTACTAACATAGTACATCACTCATAACATTTCGTCTATGCCCCCAAACTATTTGATTTCACTAGGTAAAGCGTCATTAATCCCTCACGAGTTTATAACTCATAACAATCATTGATCTCATATTATACAATATACT